>NW_013669381.1:40558-63919 GCF_000517525.1 Limulus polyphemus
AAATTTGTTATTTTACGGTGATAATCTTGTTTTCTTGTGCCCAATAATGCATAATTTCATTTGATAAACACGTTTAGATTGAATGGTAATTTATAACCAGTCACAAGAACGTCGAATCTGAATCACTTGAAAAAACACGGGGGTGCTTAACTTTTTTCCAGGTGTATATAAACCCAGTTTTCTCTTCTTTGGGAATAAACATTAATATCTGAAAAAAACACTCTTGACTTTGAAATAAAAAAATTAAAAATTTCTGAGTATAGTAAATTGAAAACCTTTAAGTGTTTCATATACAGCTCTTAAGTGACTCGATTGTAGATACTTCACTTATATAAACAAATCTTCCGGTGGGACAACAGTAAGTTTTCAGACTTGCAATGCTAAAATCAGAAGTTTCGTTCCCCGCGGTGGACAAAGCAGATGGCCCAATCTGGCTTTGCTTTTAAACAAACAAATATATATATATTCAAAGACAATTCTGTATAGCATCGGTAGATACAACTTTCAACAGATACAAGCTGGTATTATACTGAGTTGGAGGGTGTTAAGCTTGAAGAAACAGCGACGAAGAACCAGAATAAGTCTAAACATTCAAACAAAAATGAAAACAACAACAATTAAGCCACGAGATCATGGTTAATGGCCTTTTCATTGCAGAATTATGTGTAAAGAAATATATATAAAGTGTTTTCTAGATGTTAGTTTAGACCAATTCATAATGTCTGTTGGACATGTTTTCTGCCCAACGAATCTTTAACTTAAGTTTATGCCCCCACTAGCTTTGTGCGGTATGTTTGCGGACTTACAACGCTAAAATCCGGGTTTCGATACCCGTGGTGGGCAGAGCCCAGATAGCCCATTGTGTAGCTTTGTGCTTAGTTACAAGCAAACAAACTTAAGTTTACAATTTCCCTTTACCAGTCACCCTTTTCAACATCTCTTTATTGCATTACATAATCTTATTCTTACTGTAGTATTTCCATGATTTAAAGTTAGCTATAGATTTTGATTAATGGCATGGTAGGAATAAAACATTATTAGAAAAAATAACAGTAATTTTACACAGTTGGTTTTAATCTCCACTTCACCGACCTACTGCGTTGTTGTTCGGGTTTTATTGAGATACATGACACATTTTCTGATTCAATGGCCAAGTGCCCTACTTTCTTTTGCAGTATTTATATATATATGTGGTTTCCTCTATTCTACTTAGAGATCTAAAAATAAGTATATAAACATGAAATCTCTGGCACTTATCATCCTAACGCGTGACACACTAATGAATATTTTACTCGAGTTTCAACTTTCAAGACATGAGCATAAAATAAAAAATTTGAAAATTCCTGTCCATTTTTCTTATTTTTTATAATTAAATATCGCGTACTCCATTTTTGTTTTTCGGCATTATTAGACGCAAACACTCAGGAAATGTTTTACTTTTCTCATGGCATGAAAATTACCTATGTTGCTACATCTCATGGATATACAAGAAAAGCAAATATTATACAAATATAGTGGTCGAAAAAAATTGCGTTTATCTACGCATAACTGTTCTGATGTAACTACAATATCTATAACTTTGAATAAGGTGTTATTAGAAAAAAAAAACACACTGTATTTATCGATATCATAAAATTGAAAAATATTGTTTGATTTGATAACAGAACAGGTTTCAAACTGTAGTATTATGGGCAACACCCCCCTGTTGCAGTACCGTTTGATATCTAGTCTTCCCGTCCTTAGAAATAGTATTATTTTCTAGTTTCAAAAAACAAAAAACAATAACAAACAACTTAAGCCTGATATTCACGCATTTGGGTGGGTAAATTCAATTTCGAAACTCAAAGTATCCAAAACGAGTTTTACAACTGATACAAAACTAAAGGGCTCATTTTCAAATATGGTCAGACGAAGATATTTTCAAGTGTGCTTCAAGCGTAAAAGATGTGTACCACACTTACATTGGAAGACTGGGCAGCGTCCATTTGACTAATAATGTTTGGAGAAGACGTCGTATCTATATGACATATAATGCGGGGAGGAGATGAGTAGTAGGAGTTGTCATACACAACACTTTAAAAGTCTTGCAGTGATATTACCAAAATGATCTCTTGCGCACTTAACAATTGGCAACTTACTAAAATTCAAACAAAAAAAAATTAAGTCTAAGAGAAGTTAGTATATATATGCATATATAAAGAAAACCGAGTAACTTTTGAACGAACATTTAATGTGTATGTTATTAATAGTTTACACCGGCGGTCAGTCAGTCTAGTGGTTTCATTTAAAAAAAAAAAGTAAATGCCTCCAAAAATATTAGCGTTTGATCGGTACAAAATATCGTCTGAGATGAGTAATGAGAATTCATGAATATTTACGTAAAAATTGGTATAATTTCGGTACTTTCAAATTAAACAGATTTCCTAAGGAGCATTAGGTAGATCCTCTTTATAACAGGAGGATCGGCAGGGTAAATTATGAAGTAGTGCTGAATTTAGCTAAAAGTAACCGAGTTTGAGCGAAGAAATAAAGGGACTGGATTCGATGAGTAACACACAATGAAAACAATCTTTTTTAATTCAAAGACAAAACTAAGTGTGTGTACTTGCTTTTGGAGGCTAGATGCTCAGTTTTTACTCGACTTATGAATTGATTAGTCTGACTTTCTGCCACTAACGAAATCACTCAGAATATAACGTGCGAGTGTTTAAATCTAACACTTCTTACTTAACAGGAACCACTGTATTTACTCACACTGACTACTTACGTGATTTGTCATTCTCATTCAAACATAGGGAAGTTGTAATCTCGAGATGTTGTCTGTACTACTATTGGAGAATTACTGACTACATTGTTGTACAATGTTCAGCATTGCAACCAAGACTCCCATGGGCAGAACAGGTCTTATCCCTATAGGTTGATAAAGAAATAAAGTCAGTTAGAACAAAATCAATTTAACGACTTTCTTTACCACATGTTATGCAAAAATTGTACATATTTAGAATAAAAAAAATGAAAAATTCTACATTAAAATAAGAAGGTAGAAAATGCTTGGTATGGCTGCATACCACATATACCTTTATTCGGGCTTCTAAATAGGAATGTGTTCTAGCACGGATTGATTGGTTATTACCTTATACATTTTTGTTGGGAGCTCCATCCTCAGCTCTCTCTGAGATTCTTCATGGGACCTCCTCTTGATTGGTGGTACCTTGATATTTGTTGAGGTAGAGGCTCTTCACCTTTTCTGGATGGTCATCAATCCTGTCATCGATGTTGATGCTCCTCATTGATGACATAGCCTCTCAGTAATGGTGGGGATGGTCCATGAGACAGCAGGATCATCTGCATTACAATGATTTTAGCGATGATGGTGCTGTCAAATCACGTGGTAGTTGCCATCATGGTTAAATGACATATCCCACCCTAACCTTCTCAGAGCCTGGTCAACCAAGTTCTGGAAAGGTTTTATGGGGCTTTGGGATTTAGTGCGCTCATCGAAGGTGTGAGCTAATCTATCATTACTGGTTTGTTGAAATGTTGCCCTTTCCAATAGGACATCTCATACATTTCTTCTTTAACAATGTTGGCTTGGCCTTTGCTGATGTCAGCATAGGTGGCATAGTCTGGTGATAGGCCACTGAGGGGCTTGGATCTTATGGAATCAATAAGCTTGCATCTGATTCTGCTCCCTCCAGAAGGGGTACGTTCAGTGGAGGCTTGAACTCCACGATACCTACCAATGCTGATAGAGCTTCCTGTATCTTTAATGCCTGTGAGCTTCTCAATTCCCATGCTTCACTAGGTCTCTGCTTGGCCAATATATTCAACTGTGCTGCCATCTATCATCCCTAACTAACAACAGTTAACACAGCTTACTCTTCAACCTGGCCTTATTCCTTTCTCTAATATCTGGTTATCACATGAATAGAGCTCAATTCCAGTAGAAAAAAAAAGGGTATCAAGAATGCAAAACTGGTTCCTAAACACATTAACTGATTCAAGTTAGGGAACAACAACCGTTATTTTTGACTATTACATTTCATTGACTTTAACATTGTCTCTCCATAGGGAACTCCTAATAATTCTAAGTTTAGTACTAGTTTTGGTATGACTTACAGTTTCACCGTGCAAACGTTATTCCCCACACAACTCTTGTACACTAACACCCTGCATTTTCATGCATTAATACTACAACTTGAACTGATACAATGTTATGAAAATATTCATTAAAATATGTAATTATTAAAATATCTCAAACCACATAATCAAAACTATTACATTACAACCCAATAAAAACACTTTGTTCACCAAGTTTACATTTGTTATAATACCTCAGCTACTTTCTATGAATTTCATGCAGTACGCATTATTTCACTCTCTTACGAATACATTGCATTACTATTAACGAAAATCACCAGATAAAATTGTGTTTTCTCTCAAATGCAGCAGGAGTTCTCTTAGTTAGTCTTATCCTTTTAGAAAACTTCACTACCTACCAAATATTTTAATGTCGAATTAGTGAAACAACATGTGAAATGTATCTTCAAATAATACATTCCAGGTCAGTAATCACAGTTAAGTTCATATCCCAAAGTCTTAACACTCAGATCAAATACTTTGTTTCCACACATATGTTACTTGACCATTGTGTTATTTGTATAATTTATCCATTTGTGTTATTTAAAACTCATGAATGATTTCATTTAATGCTCTTACATACTACCCACGTATATTTATTCATATATATATTTTGCAAGATATATAAATCACCGTTACACATTGTCACATACTCTAGTAGCTTAAAAAAACTGCCTCTGTCCCGTAAAAATTATTATAGTGACCTTCTCGTTACTTTTGTAAGCTCTTACTCGATAGCTGTGTCCCGTAATGTGCTGCCATCTAGGACCCATCAAACTCAACTTGTTTTCTTTTTAAACATCAAGACAGATAGAACCACAACCAGAATTAAGTCAAACTAAAAAGTTTCAATTGAACTTCTTATCAGCGAGAATTATTATTTGTGCTATTACTACTGTATGTTAATATACACTTAGAGGAAACACAACTCCTCTAATGAATGTAGAATTGCCATACATCCTCCAGACGTACGAGAGAGAATATCGATAAGGAACAGGCAGTATGCTCTATAGATTTCTCTCCACTCAGTTGGATGAGATGAGTGATTTTCTCTAAATGTTTTGTGACATTCTGCCTCAAAATATCCACTCAGTAGTTTGGAAAGTTGTTGATTTTTTAACCTCACGACTCTCCTAGCTTATGATAATCAACGGCCTATCATCCAATATCTGGTGGAAATCTCCTATAGTGAAATTCTGCTAGCTAGCTTAGAAAGCAAGAGTTTCTAAGCCAATTCGATCCTGTTAATCTTAAGATCAACAAACATTTCTAACTGTGTGATAATCAAGTAGGAATTAGATAATGTAATGAACATCACTTGATAGTATCGAAACAACGATTACCATATTCTTTCAACCTAAAATGATAGAATATATCGACTCATCAGGTGGGTACTCTCGTTAATTTTGCTACTTTTAACGGTAAACTAAATAATATCTGACAAGACTCGGCCAGCTTAGGAGACTTAGGTTAGTTTTAAATCAATATACTAAGATAACAATGCTAAATAATCTTAATAACATTAATAATTAATAATGGTTGATCATAGTATCTAAAATTATTTTAAACATTTTGATTAATAATATTATTGAAACCATCTTTAAAAAATGTGAGGGTAGTTTAAGTTGCCTTTGCTTGTTATAGTTATAATATGAGGGTAGTTTAAGTTGCCCTTGCTTGTTATCGTTATAATGAGCATCTTAATTGTACTCTATATACTTTGATACGATTTGAAGAAATTTTTATATATTTTTAATGATACTTATATTATTTTATAGATTTGGATAATAGTAAAACTATTCTAAATTGAAATACTAGACAATGATTCAATAACCAAGCACCCGCATATTCTTCAAAATTATAATGAATAAATGCGTTAATTAATGTTATTTAGTGAAAGCATGTCCTGATGAATAAATTACTCTTACAACAATATTCTTGTTACACAACTGCTACATCCAAACATCTCTACACTGCCTCGGTAACTCGCAAAGCGCTCAGAAACACGTATCATTGAAAATCTCGACCGGAGAAGTTGTTTGTTTTGATTGGTTGGAAGAGGATAAGCATCAACTTGTTATGTTGAAGTCACACTATCCTTGTTCATACTGATTGGTTCTGTTACAGCCTGCACGTGAACATTTGGTACGTAAAAGGCCAGACTCGTGTAAAAGAGTTACTATGTCATGCGTGAGATTAAACGAAGAGAAGGGTGAATAAACGGTCGAACACGAAGCTAACATTTCGGTCGAAAGAAACTTTTGTTATCCCTGAATATTTGCACAAATAGAACAAGGTGAGACTATTATATTACTTTAATAGTGTTTATATTAAATTTGTATATATATATACATATATATATATATATACACAAATTATTATCAGTTACTATTTCATTAATGAGCTTCTTTTCAACTCAGTATAATAATATATGAATACAGTACGTGATAACAGTTATGAAATGGTAAGAATGGTTACTATTGCTAATTAACGAAAATATAAATTGTATGTTCCAGCTTTGTATTAGTCAGTACGTTTTAATCATGTAAAGGTAACGCGGTGCTGTATATGAATTTTTTTTATATATGTTGGAATTTAAATATTTATTTCGTAACCGTAAAATTTCGCAGTGCGTTTGCATATCCAAATTAACTAAATGACTATTTACGTTTAAGCTATTACTTTTTCATGAAAGAATTGCAAGACTGAGAAACCGAAATGAGTTCACATTATTTCAGTTTTATAAATTAGGTTATGCTGGTTAGCTATATTACTAATAATCAGGTATATGGAGAATGCTTTGTTTACATTCGAACGGCTCATAAAAAAAACCAACTGCTATATGAATTAATATAGTACCAATTGTACATGCGTAGCTTAGTGTTAATTTATTGTAAAAATTTTGTTGCAAAATTTCTTCCTTTTAACCTTAGCTTCTAGTGTAGAGACTGAACACTGTTAGCGTGTAATGAATATATACTCTTGCAAATGATTTCTTTATGATGAAAGCTAAACAGATGCTGAGAATTTTATGCACTGCGTAAAAAAATGACGTTGTAGTACTGGGGATGAGCAGAAGTTTGGCGTTTGAGAGTGTTTTGAAGATAGAAGTCGAAAGCCGACTTTGGTCAGTAAAATCAGTTTTCTTTCTAACTCTTTCAGTTTAAGCCTGTTCACTCCTAGCATAGCTGTTTAAAAAGGTTTATTTTCAGGTCTTTTTTTCTTTTTATTTGAGTACTAAACATGAGTATTCAAATACTTCGAGAAATGATATCCGTTTTCTGCGTCTCTAATTGTAATTAAAGTATTCAAATTAATTAAATTATCGAAAAATAACTTAAAACAAAAAATAATCAATACAGAGTTCTTCTCTAACAGTCATAGTACTGTAGAAAACAAAAGAACAGAAATGTCAGTCACCCAGGTTTGAAACTTCTCTGCATTGCAATAAATGTGCAGGTACGTTTGACGTAAGCAAGAGCACATAATTTATATTTTTCTGAGATGCATTGTAATTATAGTTTCTAAAAATGGAAAATATTAGACAATTGTGCAGTTTGTTGTTTGATAGAAAAAAATTACCATTTATGTGTTTTGTTGAGCGTAATGTACATTTATATATCACGTTTAAGTTTAAGTTCTCCACATTTCCGCAACAACCACAATTCATTAAATCTCCTATTTTTTATCCATTTTCCTCTCAGAATGATCATTTTTATTCATAATTATGGTATCACGTAGGCAGTCTCCAAGTTTTGTATAGGCATATTTTGGTAGTTTAGTTAATAGCTATTTTATTAAACTATTTGAATTTTATTTCAGGTTTCAACAGAACTAAATCTGTCTCAGTTCAGATTCGCTACGTGACTTGGTGTGGAGGAATGTCTATTGAGCTGATCTTATCTGCCAGTCCGCCTATATTTTCTCATAACTTCCTTGCAGACTACTGCTATACCACTGGGTTCAATACTTACCCCTTTCGGCACCACCATAGTAAAGTGACAAGATATAACTACAGCGAGAATGCTACTCACTACTCCAAAATGCCGCCCATTCGATCTTGTCTCATAGCACGAGATGAAGTTCTGCCTGATCACGATATTCAACCGGACATAAAATTCTGTAAGGGTAGAAAACGCGTATGGTTTGCTGACGATAAAGGCCTTGCTTTGACACAAGTACGGATACTTACCGAAGCATCACACTGTCTACCTCGCTGGACAGACCAGTTTTTCGCAGAAGTGTCTGAAGATGTAAAATCACATCTTATGGCCAAAAGTTGCTGGGAAGTGGCCTTTCCTCAACCAGCTTCAGATTATGTTGAATTTCGTAACAACTTAGACCAACAGTGTATTTCCTTAGAAAACGTCATCATTTCTAACAATAAGTTCTCTGGGACCATTAAAGTGAAGAACATTTCCTTCAAAAAAGAAGTTTTTGCTCGAGTTACTTTTGACAGATGGCTAAGCTACGAGGATGTGCCCGCTTCTTATGTCCCTAACGGACTCGAAAAGTCGGCGTCGCCGTTTGATACTTTTTCTTTTTTCGTTTCCATCCCTTCCTCGGCGAAAGAAACTGAAGTGATCGAGTTCTGTGTATGTTATAAAAGTGACCACTTTTATAAATGGGACAATAACAGAGGAAGCAATTATAGGATAGTCACCACAAAGAAAACCGAGGATCCCTTGAAAATCCAAAACTTTGTTGACCCTGTAACAGCAGACTTTCACTCATGGACGGACTTTGCCAGTTCGAATCACGTGATAACAGATAAACACGTGATTACTGGTGATTCCACTGTCAACACTATAGACTTATTTTAGAATTACTTTTCGAACAGTTGAAATATTCTATTGTGTTAAGTTCCTGAGAACCCAATATTGTATTATGCACATTACTGTCATTGAAGTTTAGGTTTTGTAAATACCACTATACAAGGAATGAGATAGTTGACAATTTTATTTTTAGTCTTTCCTAAATCAAACAGACATGTAAAAAATATTACAAATGCATAAAAGCTATTATATACGCGAGATGGTTTCCCGGAAATATTTTTTTACCAATAACAAAAATGCCTGTAGCAACACTGTTTCTGACGAAGTGGGATGTATGAGAAAACAAACAAACAAACCTTGAAACAGCTATGGAAGACGACCAAAGCGGTTGCAAAATGTCTAAAGAAACGAACGACGGAAGATTCCAAGTTTTTGTTCAACCCAACATTCTTTAAGAAAAAAAAATCTAGTCTAAAGTAACTTTCAGAAGAAAAAGTAAGTTTCAGTCTTTGTTATGGAGTAAGACATTAGTTATTGGTTTTATGAATGTAACTGTAGATTTACGGTGCAGAACGCCTTAGTTCAGCTGTAACGAATTCAGTGTAATTTATATTATTATTATTCTTAGATACACAAGTGGGCCCAGCACCTCCCACCCCACTGAAAAAATTTAGGCATATTGATCACATATTATTTTTCAGCTTCTATATATAATAAACTCGTTTGTATCATTTCATACAAAATAAACTTCGATAAACACTATTACATTTGATTTGAATTGTCTTAATGACCAATTTATTAAAAATTTAGATCAATTTCAGCTTTTTAATTTATTGCACCTTCCCCCTTCTGAGTGGAAAACCTGGATTCGCCACTGATTCTATTCGCTATTTTTTTTCTTGGGTTGGCTCTTTATTATTATTAGATAATTAAAATAATTTCTTTATTTTTTTACTTACTAAAATCTATCGTCTGGTTTTAACGTCGATTAAATTAGGAAGTTTAGAAGAAACAGTGACTCCTTATATAGCTTTCAAAGCAACTTTTTCTATCAAACGTTATGTTTTTTGCTCCTTGCACTGTACAGAGTGCAGATAGCCTAATTAGCGCTAAAAAATGAAACAAAACTTTTTTATGTCTGTAAGTAGCATTACCTAGTGAATGTGACGCATAAACGCAGAAAAAAATCACTTTACAATCATTAAGCGGTTACCATGGGAGACAATCTGCGTTCGACTAATTACAAAAATAATGTATGGAAATATAATAAAGGCTATATATAATAACATATTAACAAAATAAGTCTTCCGGGTCTTTTTGTTTTAAGTTTTTAATAACCTAAAAATATTGTCTATCTTAATAAAAAATTAAAACTAAGGCAAAAGTTTCTACTTTGTAAGAAAATAACCGAAAAATGTTGCTTTAGGAAACTATCCAGTGGTAAATTTTCAAATAAAATAAAAGTATTATTAGTAAAATACCTTCAAAGAATAATTTACAAGATTCTCATTTCCGTATTTTATAAATATTATAAGTAATTATATAAAAATGTTTAAAATATTGGATAATACCACTTAGTACTAGATTTTTGAAAGAAAATATTTAACTTTTTTTTTAGATTTCAAGTTTACAACTGGGTTCATCTTCGCCATGAAAATCGAAGCTAACCAGATGCACGAGCCATCTACCACGAGTTCTGCGAAGCGATAGATAACGAATATTTGTCAAGCTGGTCTTCAAATTCTCGTTACCATTTTCAGCATTAGTACAGTTCGCAGAGGCATCTAGTGATCACGAACATATTGATTTTAATCAATGAACACGTGATACATTGGCAATAGTCAATTCATTATACCTTCCTTAACTATTTGCAAGAAAAGCAATGTATTTTTATATTTACTCTAAAAGAGTTATTTATGTTTCCAAATTTAGACTTTCCTATCTTATAAAACGCAAAAAGGTGCAATTTTGTGTCCGTTATCAAACAATATGTGTAAGTATATAAATAGAAGATGAACAAAGTGAACATTTATTAGCTCTTGATTTTCCTATGTCGAGAACGATGCTCAAACTTTGTGGTGAAAATTTCGTAATTTCCATAATATAGTTGTATATCATCAAAAATCAGGCAATTAAGTCCTTGGTGATCGTGCCAGAGAATTAAATGGTGCTGTTGTTTTGTTACTGTTATTTTGCTACCAAACATTTGTAGAATTGGTCAAAGAAAAATTGTTTAATTCCCTTTTTATAATACAAAAAAGTGGTAGCAACTTGTGTGGGTCCACTTTTCTCAGACCCACACAAGTGTATTACAGCACAATTACACAGGGGGTAGATTTAAAAGGTAAAATTGATTTAACTATTAACATTTTATAACAGCAACAAAAAAAAAAAGAAAAGAAAGAAATTTATGTACTAGTTTATCAACTCAGAAATGAGTTGATGGTGTCGTTTTCACCACTCAGTTTTGTAAATTTGTCTTAAACCGAGGCTCCAACAAGTTACGTAGCATGCTCATGTTTTTGTTTCTTTCGTTTTATTAATGAAAAGCATTGAAAAATAAATTCGCTCAAGATAGGAAACATTTTAAGTAAACAACTATCGCCGAGAAAGCAACTCGTTTTTCTATTAAATTATTGTTTAGTGGTATTGTATTTATGCCTGTGTTTTAGCACAAAGCTACACAATAAACATATTTACGTTTTGTACACTACAGGGAATCGAACCCCAGATTTTAGCTTTGAAAGTCCCCAAATTTACACCCTGACACACTAGGGAACTATTTGATGGTATAAAATACTACAAACTTTGTTTGCAAAAAAAACTTTTTTTTTTTTCTTTTTTACATAACACATTCAGTTGTCCTACAAGGAGAATTTTACTTCGTGTACCTACTTAGATGCTTGTGCGCAAGTTACAATACCCGCGAAACGTTATATTCACTATCAATGAATGATCTGTAGCCTCCTTTCCATGTTTTGATAATTTCCAAGGTGTAGACAGCTAAAGGCCAAAACGATTGGTACCAGAGATGCCGACAGAAGTGTCTTGCACGGCTTTAAATCAATCGGGGACAAGGCTACAAATATTACCGTGGGAAAAAATCATATTCCTCTAAACATATGTTTTCGTAAGCAAAATACTTATACCAATTTCTAGTTAATACAATTTTGAACTTTATGCAAAACCTGAAATCTATATCAATACCTACTAAAATAAACAAAGGCGTGTTTACAACCCACGAGTAGTGCTAGAATGAGACCAATCAGGTGATGTAACGTCACATATGATTAGCTCGGACTCTTAACACTGAAGGGAAGCTAGGTGATATTGGTTTTCTTCCTTGCTTGGGTGCCCGGCATGGCCAGGTGGATAAGGCTCTCGACTCACAATCTGAGGGTCGCGGGTTCGAATCCGCATCCCACCAAACATGCTCGCCTTTTCAGCCGTGGGGGCGTTATAATGTGACGGTCAATCCCACTATTCGTTGGTAAAAGAGTAGCTCAAGAGTTGGCGGTGGGTGGTGATGACTAGCTGCCTTCCCTCTCGTCTTACACTGCTAAATTAGGGACGGCTAGCGCAGATAGCCCTCGTGTAGCTTTGCGCGAAATTCCAAAACAAACAAACAATCATTGCTTGGTTCTTACATTAAGTCATATTAAGACGCACGGTAGTGTGTTGTGCGGCCAAAATAACAGCGTGTTATAGTGTAGCGATTTTCCACCTTCTTTATTTCGGAATGTGGTAATCCAAACTATTACATATTTTCAGTGGATGTACTCTACTGCACTTTTACTTCACATACCAAATTTCAAACAATCCATTAAGAAATACCACAGATATGATATCTCCAATTTGAATTGAGTTTCTTACTTTTTTTTTCTTCGCACCAAAAATATGGAAAATTCATTTGATAGAAAAACATACCTAACTTTTATAGATTTGTTTTTCAAATTTGTTACACGGATAGATCTTTTAAACCTACAATTAGGAGTCTCATTTGGTTTAACTATAAAACACATGTGCAAAGTTTCAACAAAAACCACTCAATTTGACGAAAGTGTTTGCGCAAAAAAGTCACGTATGCTATCGGTCTAAGATTTTTACTACAGCTTCACCTAAGAGTAAAAGTGGACTGTTTTTAGTTTTTTATCATTCGATTAGAGACGACTGATGTAGAGCAGCAAAACTATAATGTGAAAGGGCGTGCAGATACATAAATATTGGTTAGGTCAAGCAAACTAGGTTAGCAGTTTCTAGTTCAAGTTTTCAAAAGAATCACACGGGTGGACGGTTATTATTGATTATTCATTGCCAACTTTTCAGCAAAACTTAGTAAGTTTTATGAAATTATTCTAATTAAAAGGCGTTTTGTGTCACGTGAAGCTTAAGCAATTAGCATAAATAATGATGCTTGATACGGCTGTACTGTTTGCATGCGGGTGATGACAAGAAACTGTTAATCTAAATTTCATGGTGTTACCATAAAGGAAGCTATTGACACTATTTTAGAGAGGAAACACTACCACCATATATTTTAAAGAATCTGGTTGGTTCTGTAAAGTAAATATATGTTCCGAATAATAGAGTTGCGATCCTAATGCTAATGTTGGTCACTTTCTTACTTGATGTGGTTTGTTGGTGTGTATTGACAAAAATCCATAATATCTAATCAATAACATCTTGTTATTTGTTTTATCCGCCATCATACCCCAAGTTGAACAAAAAATGCGGCCTGGCTAACTAATGAATGAATATTTGCTGTAAAATTCTTATCAATGCTATAAGTGTAATAACCAGTTTGTCCGCCAGTTTTTATTTCATTCCTTTAAATTGCACATTCAATCCTTTTTTTCACATCTAGGGTATTGTTTATTTAAATACGTATAATAGCAAGTTATTGATTTTCTTTTTTTTTTTCGCAGACAGCGGCTATACACTCATTCTTTTGAAAAGAAAAATGTTTTCTTATTTATGCTCAATTATACTGTAAGAATAATTTATGTATTATTATTGTTACTTGATTTCATATTCTACCAAAATTAAATGTTTTTTCGCCTAAAAAGCTTGATTTTAAATTTATCGCCTCAATCACCAGTTAATATATTTTGTAATTTCAAGAGAACAATAAAATGAAAGATACGAATAAACGTGCGGTCCAGGTAGATTATTTATATAGACATACAACTCTTGTTCTCATTTTTGAGTTCGAAATAAATTATTTGTTATGCTTTCTATGTTTTTGTTATATTTGAAATGTGTAAATCAGTAGTTGTGTGCATGATGTGCATTTTTATAGTATCGAACAGGTTCCTTTTTTGTGTGTGGATGAGCTTATTTCATCCGCTACATAATAAAAACTTCTAACGACATATATATATATATTATTTTTTTTTTTTGCAGTTTCACACCTCTGAATGCTTGCCTTTTATTTTTATCCAATAGTTATTTATTTCTCATTGTACAAAAAAGAGGACTGAAGATAATGACACATCATCAATATATATATATAAAAGCCAAATTTCGGTCGGTCAGTCAGTCGATCACGCTCGATTTCTCCGAATTTCGTGAGTTACATGAGTCCAATTCCACTTTTTCTCCTATAATATTTCTTTTAATAATCTATTCCCATTTTAGTTGAATTTAATTGCTAACATAAGTGTAAGTAGCTCCTAAGTTTCGGCACTTTTCTGCTATATAAAAGTCTGTCAAGGAGGGAGTTCACAGGATCAGATCATGCACGGCGTTATGTGTGTGCACTACATTATTATGACGTCAAGATAGGTAGGATCTGAATAGAAAAGCCGGAAAGACTCATGTGAAAAACAAATCAAACATTAGCGCAAATCTGTGTATGGAATTATTACGTAAAAGCCTTTGTAAAAACAGACCGAAAATACCAATTATGTGTAGGGAAGATACCGACTTTTCCTCAGAAGAAAAACAGGTGTGTATGCAATCACATGGTTATCGTATGTTTTAATTATTTATCCAAAGGTACCAATATGTAGCATATTTGCTCAGTTATATGTAGTGGATTCAGGAACAATATGTTGCATGTTCCTGGGAAAGGAAATTTTATTTTATTTTTTGTGTGTGTATTGCCAGTTTTATACGCAATAGTTTTGGTTTCCCGTCATTTTTGACGGGCTTTTACGATAGTTTTTAATAAACAGAAGAATCAGATTATTTCATGTGCCTAATGTTAGGTAGTTTTAAAATATAGAAATATTTGAGTGTGATTTAAAAATTATCTTTGTAAATTTTTTTTAGCCAGAAATGTTCTAGACCTTAAAAAATATCCAGTCTTCTACAATTACATATATAGTTAATTTTAATGAAATGTTGTTTTTCTTAAATAACTGAAACATTACTAACATTATATATATATATATATATATATATATATATATACAGTAAAATGTATGTCTGTTAATCTCCTATTTTTCAAGAATTGTAAAACTAGGTAATTCGCTATTCAACTGCATTACATGAAGAATCAATGTAACTTAAAATACAGAATTAACTTGTATGGAAATTGAACTTCCTCAGAATTGTGACGTCATATGTGTTGTTTATTGGTTAGGCTTCGTACCACACTTCAAATGTTTTGCAGAACAACATAAAAAATGTGTGTTTCGTTAGAAGAAATGTGAACATTTAAAGTAGCATAGGCCCGGCACAGCCAGGTGGTTAGGACGCTCGACTCGCAATCTGCGGGTCGCGGGTTCGAATCTCCGTCACACCAAACATGCCCGCCCATTTAGCCGTGGGGGCGTTATAACGTGACGGTCAATCCCACTATTCGTTGGTAAATGTTGGCGATGGGTGGTGGTGATGACTAGCTGCCTTCCCTCTAGTCTTATACTGCTGAATTATGGACGGCTAGCGCAGATAGCCCTCGTGTAGCTTTGCGCGAAATTCAACTCAAACCAAACCAAAAGTTTCACTGGCATCAAAGAGGCAGATGAAGCAACTCCCCCCCCCCTCCCTCACCCAATCAAATTGGCCATTCAGTAAATGTCGGTCGCCAGAAAAGTAATTAGGTAAATTTTGAGCCTCCAGGTTTTTTTTTTTAAAAAAAGACAACGAGAATCAAGAAACAAACTTTAAGTTTCACCGAATGGTGAACCATGGGTTTTACGTGGTTTACCGAATGCAATACTATTCACCAGTAACAATAACTTGAACTTCACACTGTGCTGTTATAAACTTTAACATTTTTCACGAACGGTGCAGCGTTTGCATTATCAAATGCAAAACCTTTATGTTATTTGTCATTGCTTTGTTGTTGTTTTTTTTTCATTTAGACCGCGTCCCAAGTTTTATTGAAGAGCTCTTTTATTATTTGAACTTAAAGATTTTGAAAATTTACCTGGAATCGAGAACGAAGCTTTATATTTTTACCAAATAGCGAGGAGTTATTTACTGAATATGAAACCATTTGGTAAAAGCCAAGTTTGGACTCCCTTATTATTTATCATTTGGAAGTTTTGTTATTTAGCTTGCGACACTGATTATACAGAATGACTTTTCTGTACTAGTTCAGGTTTTCGAAAATTCAACAATGATCAAGAAACATGCATTAAGTTTTACCTAATCATGTGGAGTTTTTTTTTATCAATTCGAATATGAAACCATTCTGGAAAAGGAACCTTCACAACTTTTATCATGTTTATCATAAGATATAAAACAGAAACATATATTTCAAGAGAGATTCTCGCATCTGTATAAATAAAGTAGTACTCTATGTTTTATGTCCATGTAACTACTTCGCAAGGTATGAATGGATCTTCACCGAAATTGGTATGGAAGTTCATTAAGTTCATGCGGGCATACATACAAATTTTCAGTTTTGCTGTTTTTATGGGCGTTTTTTACCATTACCTCACCTCCTGTGGATGGATTTTCACCAATTTAGTATGGATGTTCATTGAGTCCATGGGGAGATGCATAAAAATTTTCAGTTTTGCGGTTTGCGGGTCATATGGGCATTTTTGTGTCTCATACCATTACTTGGCCCCCGTAGATGGCTCTTCACCAAATTTGGTATGAAGGTTCATTGGATCCATGGGGAGATACATACAAATTTTCAGCTTTGAGTTTTGCAGTTTTTATAGGTGTTTTTTTTTTTTTACCACTAGTTCGCCCCCTGTTGATGGATCTTCACCAAATTTGGCATGAAGGTTTTTTGGGTCCATGTGGGTGCATTTAGTGTTATGCAGTTTATATGGGCGTTTTCTTTTGTCTTTTTTTTGACAATTACATATAAGGGAACAAATTTTCATGTCCTAAAATAACCTTTCATTAATCATAAATTTACATAACTTCCGTCCAGGGCACGGGTACTCCGACTAGTATTTAATAAAGTGGAAAATAAAACGTTGTGTGGTTGTTTGGTTTGTTTTGAATTTTGTGCAAAGCTATACAAGGGCTATCTACGCTACTCGTCCCTAATTTAGCAGTGATAGATTAGTGGGACGGCAGCCAATCAACACAACCCATCGCCGACTCTTTGGCTACTATTTTACCAACGAATAGTGAGAGTGACCGTCACATAATAACGCCCCCACAGCTGGAGGGGCCAGCATGTTCGGTGGTGGAGAGCCCAAGTAGAGAATCCTAAACACCAGATCATGCCAGGCTAAACAAAGTTAGAAACGTAATTCCGCAAAGGTTCAAAGAGTTTTAAAATATGGATATTTATGCGTACATCACATTTTGCAAATGTACGAGTTATTAATTTCTGTAGTGCCTATTGGTGTATAAATAACATTTTAATTCTAGAAATAAATGACCTTTTTACATCTTGTTTTCTTTAATTTCACATTCAACGTTTCTCTTGGCAGCTACTTCAGGAGCGTTCCACTAAAACATAAACTGAACGGTTCGCCAACCCCCTCTCCCAAAAGTTAAATGGTCTCTGCACGTGGGAGACGCAAAATGTGAAACACCACAAGAAAAACTAGCACAAGATAAGACCTCAAGATGTGTCTTGTTTGTGAGAGGGGAAGAATGTGGTATTTTGACTTGTTTAAAAGTGAGTTAATAACAAGCGCTAGTGGATTAACCCTTTAGCTTAATTAATAGAGCACTCACCTTCGGTGCGAACGGTCTCGGGCTCAAATCCAAACTGCGTAAATATTAAAACTGAAATTGCCACAAGTGTAAAGAATTCTTTCAACCAATAAGGAACAACTAGTCCACACTAATCAAAAGAACGGACAGTAACGCATCTAATAAACAAATAACAAGCTACTCAAAGAGGGGTTTATTCGTATATCTAATTTGATTATTACACACTACCCTGATACAGGTTATTATCTTTCATGGACTGAAGTTTACACAGTGATCTCGTAAACTAAATTGCTTTCACAAATCTCTCTCTTTCACCACGCTGGAGGTATCTTAGTGATTATCATGCTGGAGTTAATTGCTAATCCGAAGGTTTGTGTTTCATGCCCCCTTGTCACAAAATTGCGTTACACATTTTGGAGCCATGAATACATCATAAGACATTCCAATAGTTGGTTGTAGGTGATATTGACTAAGTACCTTCCCTTTAGATTATCAGTTCAAAATTATGAGCGACTACCACAAACAGACTTTGTTTGGCGCAAATACCTGAAACAAAACAAACCATTTATTACTTGTAGGTAAAATAAGTGACGCTGTTCAGGAGGGCTTGGGCAAAATCTCCCCTAGATCTTCAAATACACACACACATATACATTTATATATATATATAATGTATGTATGTGGGTGTTCTATCAGTTGCTTTAAAAAAAAATTCACATACCTTTTATACTTAGTCATGTTGATACACAAAACTTTTTTTTTTACTTCCAAAGAATTCAGAACTTGATTCTAATTGAAGTTGCAGTGTTGTAAGGCTAAGTAAATCCATGTTGTACACAAGTGTACATTTACTACGGGTATTTTTAAACTACATCACTTAGTAATCCAGAATGTAGCAGAATTTGTGTGTTTGTCGTTAAGAGCAAAGCTACACAATGGCTATTTTGCTATGCCAACCACCGGTATCGGAATCCGGTTTTTATTGTTATAAGCGTCCAAAATTACCTCTAAGCCACTGAAGGGCATGAAGCAGAATCACTAATTCCAGGAATCATATTCAAATAATTGTAATTTTCCCCCAAAAGAAGTAGATAATAGAATATTTTAGTAAATGTAATAGGGCTTAGAATATATCTGTAGTAAGGTATATTCACGTACTTTTTAAACTATTCTTGTAGGTATCCTACATGTAATTAATGATATCCTTGTAAACTGGATGTCAAAAGATCGTAAACATTTAAGTTTACTTACGTATAGGTTAAAATATGGTAATGTCTATCTCATGACCAATGTGGTCCTGTGTCTGTGTCCACTATTTGTGGCAGGGTAACATCGTGTTAAGGAAATATATAAGTATTTGTACAATTTGGTACGAATTTGGGCATTTCTTCCTTCAATATGCCATTTGGAATAGTTGGTGAAATAGTATGGCTGGTGGGATATCATACTATCACCTGCTTCTCTAACTTGAAATGTGGTATAATATAACATACAAACAACAAGGGGCCATTTGGTCATTCCAGACTGTCTTTGAATACACACCTTTGAGAAAAATAAATATTTAAGCATATCATTTATTCCTCAAGAAATCATCAGTCTTCCTCTCAAGCGTCCGTAAAGTCCGACTGCAACTCATCCCATAAGTCAACCACCCTATTAGAAAAATATAACTTTCTTAACTAGAGCCTAGCTTGCCTTTTCCAAATATTAACTTGTGCCATTTCGTTCTACTATATTTAGAACATAGCGTATAAAAATTAAAGGCCTTAATTTTATCTCTCCTCTGGATAATCTTGCAAACTTACATTTATTTTCTCACGGGAAAATAAGTTAAGAAATCTTAATCTATCCTAGTTATATAACCATTCCATCCGTGGAATCATCTTAGTAGCCCTCCTCTGAACCATCTTCAATAACTCAATATCCTTTCTTAGATAAGGCGACCGAAACTGTACACTGCATTCCAAATTAAGCCTAATTAGTCCTGAATATAAATTGATAATTACTTCTTTTCGTTTGTAATAAAATACACCCATAAATTTTATTAGCTCTACTTTAAGCACCAGAATATTGCTTCGATTTTATGTGTCATTCATCTTCCACTATGCCAAGATTCTTTTTTTCAGTTACGTTATAGAGTGGGTTCCTATCTATATTAAACGTATGATCCAAATTTTGATAACACTAGTACATTACCTTGAATTTGCTATATTTTATTGCCATCTTTCAAATATTTGCTCAACATATCAATTGATCTAAGTAATTATGTAGTGCCTCAACTTTCTCAATACAGCTAGAAATACCAAAGTGTTTATTGTCATCAGTAAACTTTCCAGTTCGTTAATTACCTCATCAACGTCATTAATGTAACTAAGAAAAAGAGCAAAAACCCAAGCATTGACCCCAGAGGCACACCACTTGTAACAAAGATCCAGTTTGCCTGGACTCCATTAATGACAACATTTTTTTTTTATACAAACATCCTATAATCTAATTAAACAGTCTTTTCCAACCACTACCAATGCGATTTTCTTAGCTAATTCCTTTTGTGTAGTATTGTTACGTATCTGTTAATTTCCGGTATGAATTATTTCCGAGGAATTTCAGCGATACGAGTCCTTTCTTAATTAAAACTAGTTTATTCCTTCTCGATACAACTTTGTAATACACAGAACTTAACTACTTTTATAAACACACGCTATAATTCACAGCGATTCACACACTTTACTTACGGTGCCTACTGCTCGCTTGACTCAATTATCTCTCTTCAATCTATATACTAAAAAAGAGGGCGTCTAGCAAATACTGGGATATTCGTGAGATTGCCCGATAAGTCACGATCCTTCTAGAAACTCCAGCGTGCATCCTCCCAGCGTCGCATATCTTATAAAAAGCTTTTTATAAGTCTAAATACACTATGTCCACACCTTTTCTATCGTCCAGTTAACAGGTGGCACCCTTGAAAAAAAAGACAACAAATTAGTAACGCAAGCTTCTCTTCTGATGAATCCACGCTGTCTTTCATTTCTGATATCATTTTTTCAATAAATGATTTTCTAAAGCTTCTTTTATCAGAATCTCTAGGATTTTTCTAACTACAGAAATAAAACATACTGACCTATAATTTTCAAGGTAACTTATCATTCACTTTAAATATAGGAGAAACATATTAGCAGCTCCTAAGTCCTAAAGCGTCTACCCACTGTCTATTAATCTACCAAAATTTAGAAATACTTGCACATTTGATTTCCTTTGGAGCCTGAAGGAAAACCCTATTTGGACTTGGTACTTTATCTGTTTTTAATCTTTCAGTCTTTTTCCTTATAACTTAAAAAATATTATCAACATAATTCGGGCTAATTCCAATATTTCTCATACAATGCTCAGAGTCAGGAAAATATTTAGTAAAACAGAAGAAAGGAAAACTTTAAAAGCGCGGCTACTTCAAATACTTGATAAAGACCTTACCATCGGCAACCTGTAAGGGTCTAATCTCTAATATAATGCTTATCATTAACGTACTTAAAAAATATTTATTGTTAGTTTAATATTATGACAATTCTTGCCATCCTTGTCCTGTGTAGACGTATTTGGAAAGCCTCTCTCACCACAGCAGCCAGTGAGAAGTCGCAATAAGAAATAAAAAGGCGGCCAGGTTAAAATTCAAAACATTATTGTGAAAAAAGACTATTTTATTTTTTCATTCGTGTATTTATCTTCCCTTTGCTGTCCGTATTCCATTTATTCTTCGCTTAACAGTCCTGATCTTGCGTTTCGTGGATACTTTAACTTATCTGCTGGATATCAGGGTACTTGAAAACCTCAAAGTTGAACAAAGATAGATTGAAGTTTCAAAGATTAAACCTAATTTATATCAATCCCATAGATCGTTTTTTACGGTTTAATTATGCATTCATAGGAGAGAATGTTGCAACCTATTACTGAAAATAGTTCCTATTGTTCATAACATGACTCTGTGCTTGGTCTTTGTTTACTTCCATGGTAACAGATCCTATCACTAACTCAGATGTACAGTATAAGAAGCATCACAGTATGATTATTATATCACTACAAAACATATTTCGGTAACATAAACAGTACATACATTAAATGTCCTCAGAAAATTCATCTTTCTTCTTGCTATAATGGACGTAGCGTGTATATCAGTATCTATGTATGTAAACAAAACTCCTGCGCCTTCTACTGAATGGCACCACAAACAAAAATCCATAAAAATTTCACACTTTGGGTATTCAAGATTCAGACGATTAGTTTGTTTTGTTTGAAGTTAGCACAAAACTACACAATGGGCTATCTGTGCTCTGCCCACCACAGGTATCGAAACCCAGTTTCTTGCGTTGTAAGTTCGTAGACATGCCGCTGTGCCACTGGCGGGCCAGACAATTAGAAAAGTAACTGCGGTATGTGCAACAACCATTCCTTTATAATATAACACAATATTATATAAAAGTACTCTCATTATAACTTTCACTAGGACTGTGCGTGAGAGTTTGATTATATCTTTATTTATGTAATTTTAAAATGTAGTACTGAGAAACTGGAGTTCTTAAAAACTATTATTTTTTCCAATAAATGGTACCACTTTTAATATATAAAAACATTACAGTATACATCAGTAAAATTTTTGAAAATTTTGAGCTCTGTAGATTGAATCATTTTGATGTAATGTGTTGCGTATGACTAAAGAGCACAATCCAAACCCTTTTCAGTTGCAGTACTTTCCATAAAAAAAAAATTCATTTTTATAAAATGTTCACTTTTTTCAATGGGGTACGAATACTACGATTAGACAAATAGCCACCCGTAGGACAGTTTTTCTGATAGTTTTAATCAATTATCATTTGGTATGAGAACTATTAACTTGGAAATTCAACATTTCTAGTAAAACGCATATGTAATGGTGTCCATTAGTGTCCAATCCTAAGTTATCTTGTATATTTGAATACCGAATTATGTGCTTGTTTTTATTTGTAACAACTCTTATTTAATTGGAACATGTTGACATATCAAATAACAAAAGTACCAGGATATTATGAACACGACCGGCTTCGTCTTTGCTACAGAAGTAAGTGTGTTTTGAGTTTGAAAGAGTTTGATCTGAGCAGTACAGAAGTAAGGTTTCGTCTAAAAACGAATCCTTGTATTTTATGACAACCATTAGTCGACTATCATGTAAAATTTTTTTGTGACTTAAACTTTTTTCAGTGTTCTTAATATTTAAATTCAGTCTTATCATCAACTATAACCATACTATAGTTGCAATATTCTCATCTTTGGGTATTATCCACAATATTTACAGTATTATAAATTTTCTATTTAATCATCAGTCACAATAATGATTTCGTTT
>NW_013669381.1:64098-69882 GCF_000517525.1 Limulus polyphemus
AAATTTTCAATTTAATCATCAGGCACAATAATGATTTCGTTTGTAGTTAAGCACACAGCTACACAATGGGCTATCTGTGCTCTGCCCACCACGGGTATCGAAACCAGGTTTCTAGCGTTGTAAGTCCGCACAAACACCGCTGTGCCTGGGGGGGGGGCAATAATGGTTCATAATAGGGATCGTAAGCAATTGCACAAAACCCTAATAGAACGTTCAGGCAAAATGCACCTTAAACAGTAAAGATTCAGTTTAAACAACACTTTAAGACTTTTACAATTGACTGCTAAGGCTGTACACATATAAAAATGCAAAAAAGCACGCATGTTAGACTTACAAGGAAAAGAAAATCCGCTCAAAGCAGCCCGTTTATAATTCTTATTCTTATTATTGTTATTATTCTCTTGCCATCCTACAACAACAACAGCTGGGTATATTGCATCCAAATCTTTTGTAGAATAACAAATAAGGTACTGCGAAGGCCTTAGAAGTCGATTAGTTTCTTTTGTATTTTACATAAGCTAAAAAATGTAATAATTCTAGTGTAAATGATGTTATCATTACCCCTTGTAGTTAGTTTTCTAACAAATATCTGGTGTTCATTTAAACAGCTTGGTTACAGGGTGAAATAGGAATTACCAGCCAATAACAGATGAAAATCAGATGAGTGTAACAAGTAGATATTCAATGCTTTGTACACTATACAATCGGTGTCTTTAGGGAGCCAACCCCAATATTATGTATGAAATGAAGGAGTAAAAAATATAAATCAATACACATAATATTAAATATTATTACACACATTCGTAGAATAATTACTTAAAAAGACACGAAGGTTCATTTAAAGCAATGTTTTGAACGTATATCTTTTAATTAAAATGGCTGCCTTTCTACTGGCAAAATTTTATACGCACTTAATGGAGGTTGTGTCTTAGTCTAGGCATATATTTACCCATTGCTATGCATTATATATAGAGAATTTAATTATACAAAAACTATAAATGCTCACTATATTCTCAAACAAGTCTCCATACCAATCTCCAACTGTAGCTTAACATTTTACAACTTGATCTAATGCAATCAAATAGTCAATAGTTACACCAAATCATCATGAACCGTATTAGCTAGCTACTAGCTATGTTTATTATCATTAAAATTTATAAAGTTAGCTACCATATCAAGTAATCCTTTGTCCATAGTTGAGCATAAAAAGCCAGCAAACAAAAACCTGCAAATAGGGATCATAAAAAGAAGTAAGCAAGAAGGCTGAAGATACTGTAGACATTATTTCGTCAAACTACAAATCCCTATTTTGACTCCACCAAATCTAATAATAAGTAACAGCATGGAGCCAAAATAGGGGTTTGTAGATTGAGTAAATAATGTCTACCGTATATCCAGCCTTCTTTTCTTACATTTTGTAAGATCCCTTTTTGCAAATTTTTAAATTCCCAATTTTTTATTTATCTTGTAACACTTGTGCAACCTTAAATTCTTCATATACATACGTAAAGAATCGCTATTGTAAACACTTTATAAAGGGCCCTCTGATATTTAGTTTGGTGTGGTCTCCTGACTTGCGTTTAATCCTAAGATGTGAATACCAGAACAATAGTACCTTTGCATAATGAAACAATTAGAACTGTATGTAAACAAACCCCAGTCAGTTTGACTTGGCTTAGTTGCAGAAAAGAGACCGAACATAGTGTTAAAAACATTAAAAAAAACAGAAAGTCAAAAATATTGAATGAGTACTATACATTTGGCGGCGTTTCTATATAGAGATTTTGTTGCCCTCTTGGACCTACTTTCATTATTCAGCTAAACTTGCTAATACCTGAAGGCCTCATCTAAAGTGTTAAAATAATAGGCACCTTCCAATGCATTCAGAAATTCGTCTATCTGTGAGAAGGAAAAGGCTTCACCTACCTAAATTAACATAGACAATAACCACTGGTGATGACCAAACAGATAACTGTTTAAGTGAGTGTGGCCTGCTTTCTGCACAAGAAATTGTATTTAATGCATTGTTTTCTCTGCTGCAGCTGATGGTGAAAATGCACTAGATTTTGTTTATGAACCATAGAACACCAGTTATGCGTTTGAAGATAGTGTGTTTTTTTCCCTCTACATGCCAGTCTTCACCTGTTGCACGAGTAAAACTACCAATAAATTTTGCAGTACATATATCCCTAGGATCCCAATACCAAAATCAAGATAAGTGAAAACTATTTTCGTTCTGTGAGTAACATTAACTAGATTTATTTGGAGACATGCCTCTCCATTAACGTATAAATGATAACCATTCACCAGAATAAAATGTGTATCAACCAGACGGAGTTATGACTTTACTTAGATATACGCACCTCAAGGTCGACCAGGTGCCTGATAACTCTAGTATTAACCAGGAACTTGACTTCACACTCATGCACATTTATCAGTGAATATCAAAGACAACACAACTTTGAACGAGCTGAACTAACCATCAAACCTTTAGTACAAGTTGACCACTGACTTCCCTAGGTTGGCAATCATACCATCCCTTTGCTATGTTAGTTACCTGGAACACAGGCAATGGTACCTATGGCTTGTTTATAACACTCCTGCACTCGCTGGGAAGTCGGGCAAAATGGGTGAATTTGCCTATCTTGCTGTGAGATAAGATAAAGAGTTCACTCTATAGTGCCCTACTAACCTACAACTGAAGCAGCTCCCTTAGTTCTCCCTTTATTAATGATATCTAGATAAAGACATTGGCGCCTTTGATGTATCACAACTCTCATGAAAGGCCCTTGGAAACCTTGTCCACTCATTGGTACCCAGTGTGACTGTGTCATAATATTGAGATGTGCTTGCAGCTAGGTAGCCTTTGGCAAAGCATAAACTTTTCGTGACATAGGCATCTCAGAAGGGCAGTCTGACCAAAGTATAACCACTGCAACTGCTGCTGTGGACTTTTTCTTATCTTGCAACTTGTTCAAAGATACCACCTCAAACCTAGTAGTCACAGATACTGCATCTATTAGAGATTAAATGTATCTAACACTCAAATAATGACACATTAATTTGCTTGCTAGTATTTTCATGAACGTATAAGTAATGATATCCTTTAAATATGCTGATGCCACATTGGGATATGCATTCCCATGTAGGTAACACAAATCATCCTCATAAGTGGCCAAGCTCTCTGAAGAACCTCTCTCCTGAGCCGTGACATTGGCCTGAGGGATAGTTATATTCTCCACTGGGTCAAAATGTCAATGCAAATCAGCTATAACTCTATCCTAGTCACTGAGATTCTCCTCATCTAAATGCTTCATCAAGTAAATTGGTGGTCGATAAAGAGACTCAGCATCGGGTATTAGACCACCTGGCTTTACAGTGACCTGTAACCGTGGGGACAAAACATTTTTAGCAGCATCTTGGCTCATACTAGTCTGAGATACCTATGACATCAGGAGCACGTGGGTTCATGCTTAGAAACTCCTGCATTTAGATAAATGTTTGATACATATTCTTGAGTGGCATAATGATAAGTTACTATAGGAAACTGTCTTATAGTTCTGTATAACCCACTGTGGACCCAGCATCACATCTTCCTGTTGGAGAAACTCTCATCTGCCCCATGGGTCACTTTTTCACCATTAGGCGTTTGATATTTCCCCTGAATAGTGAACTTCATCCACTGGTGTTCCTTCCAGTCTCCTTTGATTGGTGATGGGCGACAATGATCAGAGTTATGGCCAGGCTGCCCCAATCAGCAACAGAAGGGGAATCCAATAGAGACTTTCCCACTCACACTCAGAATTTTCAGCCTACTAATCACTTCAATAACCCTCATTCACCCATGCTCCCTGTTTTCAATGGATCTGGGGCCCCCAGGCTGCAGTTTCTCTTTCTTAGTTTGTGGCCAGATTGAGATTGCAGATATGACTCTGCAATATCAACGAAATGCCTTCGTTCAGGAGAGGACTTCCCCTAGACCTTATGATTCTCTTGAATCATACTCTACTATTATTATCAAACCTACCCCCTTGTACATAAGTCCTTGTCTGGAAAATGCCATTTCCAAGTTTTACTGAAGTACAAAACTTGTGCTACGCAAGCGTACCAAGGAGCATATATCAAATGTACATTAATCAAAGATCAACAAACCTTTGCAAAAACGGATCCGATGGTTATGTCCCAAAACATTTCTCTTTATTACCTTACTCTTTGATATTCTCAGATTCACTGATATCAGACAGGTAAGAGTATCCCTGATGATAACTAGAGGTTAGAGCAGGGAAATGTTTATGGAACTGCAAATTGGCTCAACTGAGTCCCCCCAAAAAAAGAAACTCAACACGGAAACAATAGTCTTTATTACCAACAAAAGTAAGTCCAAAATATTGGATGAAACAGAAATTGTGGAAAAAGCTATAAAGAAAGAGATTGTATAAATTATCCAGGAATTTTGTTCTGGACTGAGAGAGTATGATATTATATATACAGAAACAATAACATCATCTGTTTTACAAAATTGCCTATGTGACTGTTTGTCCCAGATGAAAACAGGGAGAGTTTAACCTTTAGTCATTTCTTAATTTAAATACAATGATGTTATTATAAACCGACCGTGAGAAATGGCCAGCAATACTTAAGTGAAAAACTCCTCTTGACCATGTGTAAGCAGTACAGGAAAAAAAGGCCATAACTGCATAAGGCGAATTTTCTGTATGTTAAAGGCTAGAGTAGCTTTAATTTATTTCATTCTTAATATTTCAGAATATGAGATGAAAAGTGCTGTAGTACGAGGCTGTACTACATGTGTTCCACTTCTTTAATTTAAAGTTAAGTTTACCATTTTTTAATTTTTCTCTATAATTCCTAATCTTGGAACATAGCATTGCTCAAGCAAGTTTTTCCCAATTTTCCCAATGGGTAATTGATTAAACGTCTTCTTGTCTGAATCTCTTGCAAAAATAACAACGTGCTTTTTAATTAGCACAACGAGTTATCCTTGGCCAACTGATTTAACAAGCACCAACCACAGGTTTCTTGTGTCATAAACTCTAGTGTTTATTGCCATATTTAAAAAAGTGTTGGGGCCTGAGTGAGCAAAGTTCAGCTACATTTTACCAGATTTTTCAGGAGATTATCATCTATATAAATTTCAAAGGAATTACAGAGTTAGTTTCATTTCGACCACAGTGTTTTTGTAGATAATTTTAACTTTACACGAGAACAATTCAAATTCTCGATCAATCTACACTTAACACAGTCCTTCCTTTCGATTTTGTACTGCTTGACTGTTTGACTATTTATTTTCTATAAATATGTATATATACGCGTCAAAAAAGTTAGATACATAGTTAGTTAGATAGATAGATCTAGACATTGTGATTGTGAGTTTAGAGCGTACTTGTGTTCTCAAGTAATTGAACAAACTTGTGTGGACGAAAAGAGACAATTATTTAAAGCTCTGGATACAACTATGGTAACCAATAGGGTAACATAAGTGAAAGTATCACCGTTTGTATTGTAACAACAGAGCAGAAGAGAATAATTAATCTTGTTAATTGTATTCTAATATACCTGAACCAGCCTGTGTGCACTTTGAAGAAAAAAAGACGATTATTTAAAGCTCTGGATACAACTGTGGTGATTAACAGTGTAACGAACATTTGTGGATACACAGCGTGGTCACAAGTAAGTAGACACCACCTTTTTCAGAAAAAAATGAAATTTTTCAGTCATATTCACATGAATTGATATATATTTATAATTTAATTGATATCCAGTAGA
>NW_013669381.1:70882-80322 GCF_000517525.1 Limulus polyphemus
GATTCGAACCCGCGACCCGCAGATTGCGAGTTGAGTGCCCTAACCACCTGGCCATGCCGGGCCAACAGTAACAAACAGGACTCTTTAAATTTTACAGTTTACATACTAAGCACACACTAGCCAATTTTGTTTTTTGCTGGCGACACCTCTAGATGATTTATTGTTATTTAACGTCAAGATTATTTACGTACTATGATCCATTAAGTTTGAAAAGATAGTAAATAAAATTTATACAAAAAATAGTTATATTAATTTGCAAATGTTTGATTAGATAAAAATTACAATGACATATGAGTTGGTTCGTTTTCATTTTCCAAGTACAATGAAACTGTTTTTCTTTTTTGTTGTGGCAGTTAAACGTTATTTTATATAAACACTGAGTTGATTGATTTTTGCTAAAGACTAAACACTTTTTTGAGCCAAGCAGGAATATGTTTTGCTTATGAATTTTATGGTGTTCATGAAACCAAACTAGTCAACTTTAATAAACATCTCAGTTTCAGTTGTTAAGGTTTTGATGAACAAGTGCATTTATTGCTGATAGCGCCCCTGTTAGCAAATAAATCAACTTGTAAAAATATATTATATATTAAACATGCCCATTGTGTAGCTTTGCGCTAAAAGATAACAAAAGCATCTAAATAAGTTAACAGAAAAGGAACAGTTTTGATGTGACAAATCAAAACTTAAACATATTGTTTATTGGTTACATTTATTTTTTTAACAATAACTTTTTCATAAATACAAACACAAGGACTGCATATGACTGGCCTTTTAGCGGTGAGATGAAATGGATCTTTGATAAAATAATGTATTGTCTTCCATATTGATTCATACTGGTTTTATCTGTAAATCAAACTATACGTAACATTATGTAATTAAGATAGCAGTTTGTTCAATAGCACTATAACGAAAATCGTTTTCGTACTTTTAACTGTTATTTCTACTAAACAAGCTGATGAAAACGATATCGTTCACGAACGGATTTTGTTACTGAAGAATATTAAATAAACTGGTTAAAAGAATACTCCGTGAGAGAAGTGATGAACATTCTGATTCATTCTATGTCAGGTCATTACCCTGTAATTCTGGAGCTACACGTGCGTCCTTGACTAGAGGGGTAGGTTTCCTTTTAAGGAAAATTGTAACCATCAGTGGCAGATAGAAATATTCTGAAAACAGCGTCATGTGAAGCTTAAGTGCTTTTTTTTTTTTTAAATATAACCAAACATCGTCCTTCAGAAACTGTATTGCGTAGATCCTCAAACAAAACTTTCTTACAAGTCTTTTCTTTTATCTTGTACCTACATACACAAGTATATAGATAAAGACTGATTAAACAATGTTGGAATAACCTCGCTTTAGTACAACTTTTGGTTGTAACTGCGAAACGTTCTCGAAACATGACTTCTTTAGCCTGTTTTTTGTCTATACCGGTATCTCTAACTGAACCATAACAAAAGAAGCTTATAAAGTCTGATTTATTCCAGTATTCTTTATAGTATTATTAACAGTCAACAGTCTTTCTTCTTATCTATGTTTCTCTGTTTCAGACAGGTGAACATTTTTAGTGTGCATCTGAATTAATTTAGGCAATAATGTTTTGTAGAAATTCCTGAATACTAAAGCATTTTCTTAAAATAAAACTAGGTATTCTATGACGAAAATAAAATTGTAACATATAGAATTATTTATACAATTTCTTGGAGAGCAGTCAAAGTTTATATGTTCGAGCAAAGGGTATTTTAATGATTTCCGAGATTATACTATCAATACTTTTCTTTAGAATTTTCGATCAAAGCTATACAAAGAGCTATTTCTGCATAGCCGTCCCTAATTATGATCTCACAGACTAGAGGTAAGGCTGCTAATCAACAACTCTTGAATTGCTCTTGTCTATTGAATAGTGGGATTTGACTATCACATTTATAGCATACCCACAGCCCCAAATTGTGAACTGTATTTGTGCAGCAACGTGAAATAAATCGCAAACCCTTGGATTCACAGTCCGGATAAACGAATCATTAGGCCAAGACCGGCCAAATATCAGTAACAATGAGAGTGAAACACACAAATATATAAAGATAAAGTTGCGTAAAAAAGTGGTGTTACAGGCAACGCTTGTGTAGCTGACTTCACGGCATGTAAATGTATCTATTGTATAATATTTTACAAAATAATAAACATATTATGAATATAAGAAAAATAATTATAGGTATTATATAGAGAAATAAAAATAAGTAAATTATGCCTACTACGAATAATACATTGTAAAATTAAAAGTTTAATTTTATATCGAAACCACGACAAATAATATGTTTTATGTCTTTGAAAGGTGGTGTCTATGCAGTATTGGAAGCCGAAAGCTCGCAAATAAAACGTAGAGAAAAGTCCGTGTATAATTCTACATATTAATTCAACTACGTTATGAGTCTTAAAAAAACAATACATATTATTGTGGTTTTTAAAAAATGTTTGAAGACTGGGTATATTGATTAATTTATTTTTTAATCATAAACATAAAATCACCTACTATTTATTTTCATAAATATTTAATTTGATGTATTTATTAAATTACAAAAACATAGAATTCCGATAGTTTAAACCCAAAGTTACTCTCATAAATGTTTTTTGAAGAAGTAACAAAGGACTTATATTCTAATAAGCCTCCCGAAGAAGTATTTGCATATATTAAATTAAGATATATAAAACTATAATATACATTTATCAAATAGTTCCTGTTAACTAAACTTTATACTTTATTTATTATACTTAATATATATCTTGCAACTATTTTTTTAACAGCTCTTATGTTTTCAGACTAATTTAATTTGTCATCAATTATACTTTACTGGTGAGCATCTTTCAAGTAACACTCCATTCATATATATATTTACTTCATTAATTAAGCACGAGCCTAAATTTAAAATTGTTACTAGAAACATACTAAAGATATTTGTCAACATGCTCTTGGACCAGAATCTCTTGTATTAGATGTGAGATTTTGGACCCAGGCGGTGGTTAAATTTTGATAGACTAGATTTTTAGTACACCAATTAGATCTATCATTGATCATATGATAAGAGTGGGTGGATTCATAATCGTAAGCACTGAAAGGAATATGAGAGTTCATTTGAGGCTTCGATTTATTGTTTTTGTAACTTCTAGAAATAAAATATACCTAAAAACGTAACAGCAAGAATAATTTAGTATATTAAAAACTAAAAATTGAATAATTGTCAGGTTTATGATTAAACTTCAGTCATATCTTTATTATCTGGTGCCTGGACAGCTGTAGAATCACAAAAGTGTTAATACATAATTAAATTAAAAAAATAACTCAAGCACCCCACCGTATTAAATTCATGTCCAACATGTGGCAAATAATGTCTGACTCCATTTCTGGTAGTTTAGGACAGCGGTTCTCAATCCGTGGTCTAATAACCACTGGGGGTTTATGGGCTTTCTTCAGGTAGACCGAGTATGGAGTTTCATAATTACGGAAATGAACTGGCAACTAAGTGTATGAATGTCATTGTGGTCCGCCGAGACGAAAGAAGAAAAAATTGGAAGGTCCACGTACAAAAACGTTTGAAAACCATTGGCTTAGGATACGTAAATTTTTGTTTATGGCCATTGTCTTCTTACACATAATCTTGCTCAAGCTAATTCAATAAATGTTAAGATACATTTCACGCAACGATTTTTATTTCCTTCCTGAAACATTTTGCAAATTTAACTAAAAATACGTCTTTCGGATTACTTTTGTTACGAATTTTAAAACAAACAAACATATTATATATACATACATGCATCCGATGCTGAAGATCTTTAAATTCGTTTCGTGTCAACCTATACTCTCACGTGCGATGAGCATGTAATTTATGTCCTGTCTAGTTAATATCGCGAAGTCGTCGATTTATCCACGCTGAAAATCCACTAGTTATAACAAGAGGTACATCTGAAGAAAACACATGAAGATCATCTGATAAACATTTTTCTGTGTTTAGTTACTGACCACTATATTAGCCTTATATCGTTCAGAAGAGTGGGCGTGAGTATGTAAACATTATGATATGAAAACTCTTACAAGTATTTGTAAACATCTACGGTTATTCCACTTTGTAAAAACACGAGCTTATGTCTAAATATATGAGTGTCGTGAGCAATAAATACAGCTCATGCGTTACAACACATTTCTTAACAAACCGAATCAAGTGAGTTCCAAACACACAGTGACGGACTGGCCTGCCGGGTAACCGGGCAAATTCCAGTTGGAGCCCTGCCCTAAAACTCGAGTAGTGGTGCCCCCTCTCAAATTTTATAGTTTACCATTTAATAACATTAAAACCCGTATTCATAACTTAAAACCAGTGTCCTGTATTAATCTCGAATGGCCAAATTGATGTAGAATACTATAATAAACACTGACTACATTTAAACCTATAATATACAGTTAATATTTTACCCCTACTTGCAGGTCTTACTATAAGTAAATGTAAAACACATTCATACCATCTTGAGGGAAGTGTTTAAATGGCTGAACACGTTACATTCTATAAATCTCTGGTCTTTTTTAGAATTTTGCAATAGACGTGATTCCTAGTAACTTTCTATTTATAAGTCTAGATGCTTGTGTAGATCTGTCCATGCATGACTCAACATGAATGCATGCTACGTAGGCGTATGTACAAGTTACAGAACCATACTTATCTCCTGATTACTGACTCGTAGCCTTATTTTTTGTATAAAGATCTGAGAAAAATCATGAAGTGACTGCACATTTCGAGCAAGTTCTGGGTCTATTGTTTAAATTTGACAACAATCTGTAGACTTCGTAATTTAAAACAATAAATAATATAGGAAAAGAGGACACAAGCCAGTGAATGCCAAAAGCGCAAGTCTTCTAAAATGAGAAAGCTGCAGAAGTCTGCAAAAATCACTAGAAATATTGAATCAGAAAGTGCCTATTTGAATAATAATGAACAATCCTTGGGAAATGGACCTGTGAATATAAGATTACAGTAAGGTTTAGTTTTGCTTATAACAATATCGATTTGATAACATTATAATTTTGTAATAATGAAGTAACAACTATAGTTTAGTTTTGCTATAGAAAACTATAGTTTAGTATTCTTATTCATTATAAGCCTACCGGACAAAGGAACTTTCTCTCCACGAAAATATTAAAATTGTTAGCTACAATTTCAACAAGAATCAATTTTGTGTGAAACTTACAGATTTTCATGTTGTATAGTGACATAATGCACTGTTATACCCTCAAATTACAACTGTTAGGATTAATGAGCTTGCTATGACTGGGAATTTTTCCAGCGAATTTCACGGGCAAATATTTGACGGTATTTGGCGAATTTCACCAGCAATAATAAGAATGAACAACATATCTCTAGTTTTGTATTTCAGCTGCAACATTATTAGATTATCAATACTTTGCGTACAAATAATCATTTTATATACATGTTGGCCAGTAGAATGCTTAACAGACTCTCATATAACAAGCTGAATGCTTATAATAGGGTCTGTGGTTATCAGTCATAATATTCGAAATTTCGAAATCATCTCATGAAGAAATAAATAAGCGCAAAACAGTCTCGTGCCTATACATTGTAATATTTTATTTCTTCAATATCAATATTTGATATATGTTTATATATATATTCAACAATTAAAATAGTATCATGATAAACGTCGTTTAGACATTTATAAAAAATATTAACTTCTGTGGCGCGTGCACAGTTGATCGGCAGTTCTAAAACACTATAGACTCTTTGCCAAGTGGCACGAGGAGCTGATAACCAGTCTAGTACGGGTCTGGTTGATAATGACATTGTCATTGTGTTTTGTCTTTACGTATGTGGCAACGGCGAATTTTGTCTAACATTGGAAAAGTTTGTTGATGACTTTCAGTGAAATTTGCTAAATAATAATGAGCCTGATTACTGTTATAAGAATGATGTGTAAATTATTCCTACATGATAATGTCACAAATTTGATTTTTACAAGATACAAGGACGCTATCACATCTATTCATTTATTTGATAGAGAGAATTATAAAATCACTTCCCACATGAACATTTTAAAATAATAAACAGGTTACACAAACAATTGACCATGTAGAAACTCTTGAAACTACGCGACCTGTTCATTCACGTAAAGATGATGATGATGTTACAGCAACAGCTACACCACACACGGAAACCCCAATTACAGCAGTGAGAAATAAGGCACAAAGACAGAAGCAGATGACTCTCATGAAAGTGCCCCCCCCCCCAGTGGCACAGCAGTATATCTGCGGACTTACAACGCTAGAAATCGGGTTTCGATACCCATGGTGGGCAGAGCACAGATAGCCCATTGCGGAGATTTGTGCTTAATTACAAACAAAGAAACTAATGAAAGTGAAATCTCTGATGGTGTGAACATAATTTCTAAACTATCAAGTCATCCATCATATGCACAGCAATTTTTTTTCCCAACATCCGGCTTAACCACTTGGAAATATTCCATTCGTCCTTGATGCATATTACCGAAAAACAGTTGATGGTGAACAAGTTAAGAGACAATGACTCTCTTTTTTTCAAATGAGCACTATTTTTCCGCATTACTTGCCTATGCTTTTCAAGCAGTAATACCAGGTCCTCATTCATGCAGTGACTGGCGCCATGTCAATCAACGTGTACGAAACCATGAAGAATTTAAGGAATACATGCAAAATTGTGAAGTGCATGTGATGAATATAAAATGTGGAAACATTTTGCCTAATAAACGAAAAGTTCAGGAGTATCGTAACATTATTGATAGAAGTATTGTTCTTATCAATTTTATTGAAAAGCTTAATCTTCAGTTTAGAAAACACAAAAGGGTAGCTGCACACGAGCTGGACAAAGATTAAATAAATCACCGGGTTTTCTAGGAATTCATAAAATTTCTAAGTCAGTATGACATGCCACTCTCAAAGCATTTGAACAAAGTAATTACTACCTACAAGGAATGCGAAACGTCTGGAGTTACTGGAAGAGGTGCTTCAGTTACTTTCACCTGTTAAACAACAGTCAACAAGCTGCTTGCTATAATGAAGAATATGATTCAAAACGTTATATCAGATGAAGCTAGAAATGCTTGTATGTTCTCAGTAGAGATTGATTCCACACAAGACATCACTACAACTGACCAGTATGTTGTGGTAGTCCGATATGTGCGTAATGGGAATGTAATTATAAGGCTGCTAGTTCCCTTCCACGGATACAGTAGTAGTGGACAAGGACTGATCGATTTAGTAAAAAGCGTATTTGGAGATTACAACCTTGATATCAACAAGTGTCTTTCAAACAGCAAAGATATAAAAGCAGCTCACCATGAGTAGTACAGTGGCTTTCAGGCAAAGCTCTTTTATGCCGTGGAAAGAAACGTCCACGTGTGGTGTTATGAACATGTATTCAATTTAATTGTGATAGACTCGACAAAGGTATGTGTTGTAGCAATATAATTATTCAATCTGTTGTAAAAAGCCTCAGATTTCTTCAAAACTTCCTATGGATATCTAAAAAAGGGAAATTGAAAGCAAGTTAGGGGCAGACAAATAGAAGAGAGTTAAGCTGATAGGTGAAACACGTTGGTCAGGAAAATCATGTGCATTACCAGCTGTGTTCTGAACATCAACAGACTGGTCCAAAACTGTTTTCCCAGATCTAATCAAGTGTCTGTTTATATTGCAGCATTCAAAGTCACATGATGCTGCCACGAAAACAGAAGCTAGAAGGATGCTGTGGGGCATTTTTGACCACTCACATATTGATATCCATTTTCCATCACATCACATCTGTATCAGGATACCTTCAGACAAATGGGTATTTTTCCTTTCCTGCATTGCACTTTATGTCCTAGTTTTGTTTGCTTCAGTAAATTATCAGAAAAGTTTCTTTATTTTTGTATTTCATAAGGAGATTCTGGCTTTTTGTTATGCGTATTTAAAATCAGCGTAATTGTTGCATAATTTTTATTTATGTGTATAGCCTAATTTACATTCATTTTGTTTTGTATTTTTAATATATCAAATGCTGTAAATTTTATTTTCATCTACCAAGTTACGAAGAGTGAAAAGTAGTCCTACTTATTTATGTGTTCTAACGTAAATCAATTTCAAAGTTGGACTCTGCTCTCGGGGTATCCCCGTAAAAGTGTTCCGCGAAATATTCTGGTTCACTAAGAGGTTGCATAAAAAATTTTACCTTTGTGCAGACCTCCGGGCCGAGACCATTCGTTTGCTTGTTTGTTTGTAGTTAAGCACAAAGCTGCACAAAGGGCTATCTGTGCTCTGCCCACCACGGCTTTCGAAGTCCACAGACATACCGCTATGCCACTGGCGCCATCCAGCAGTTGGTGAGTCTAGCAGTTTAGAAGAAGGGGTTTTCGGGAAATCACCGGATTCCCCAGGGGGTGGGGTGAAAATTTTTACCTTTGTGAAAACCTCGGGACCGAGACGATTCGTTTCGTACCTATTAGATATATATACACGACTATTTCCATTTAAGTATGGCGCGAATGTCAAATTTAGTTATTTTTAGAAGCGATAGTTTATCGCAGGTTTACCTAATTGTGTACGAATCATAGTTATGTAGTTCAATTGTTATGAGTTGGCGCTTGTTGTATTATTGCGTCATGTTAGTAGAAACTTTTAAGTTTTTCTCGTTGTTTCAATTGAGTATTACTGCATCATATTATCGCGTAGTGCATAGAACGTTATAGGCTTCTGTCAGTCTATAAATACGCGTACAAAATGTAGTTCAAGTACGATATGACAAACAGTTAGTTAGATAGCTAAAGCTACATTGTGTGTTTGTGAGTTCAGCTGCAAATAGCGTATACTGGCATTTTTTTATAGTTAAATTATGGCAGACTGTATTGTAACAACAGAGTAAAGAAGAATACTTCGTCTTGTCAACTGTGTTCTAAATTAACTGAATCCGCCTGTGTGGACTTTGACGAAAAAAGAGACAATTATTTAAAACCCTGGATACAACTGTGATAACCAATAGTGTAACAATTTTTTGTATATACGTTTCATTTGTTTTGAATATATCATTTTAAAACGAGTGAATTGTATGCTGTATGTTTATTATTGAAATTTATTGCCAACAACTCACAGACATCTACTGTAAATAATCCGACCCATCCATATATAAAAATCTGACAATACCATTCAGAAGTTGGAGCGACCACGATTTAGGAGAAGTTACGTGACACACACACACCGAATCTTAATATATAGATACTGTTACGTATCTATTTGTTTGTTAATTTCCAGTAGAAATTATTTCCGAGGAACTTCAGCGATACAAGTCCTTTCTTGATTACACTAGTTTATTCTTTCTCGATACAACTTTTAGTAATACACAGAATTTCCACAGTCACTTTAAATA
>NW_013669381.1:80484-85566 GCF_000517525.1 Limulus polyphemus
CGCCAGGCTTATATACTAAAAAAGAGGGTGTCTCTAATGCACTCGGTCCTTCATGATCATTCGAGAAATTTCAGCGCGCATGCTCCCAGTGTCACGCGACTTCCGCTTTCGTAACAATACTTTAAATTGTCTTGAGTATTAACTAGTAAATCCAAAGTCTGTAACTTATATTTTTATGATTTAAATTATCTATTTTGGGTCGTAATTCTTGCCAGGCCTCATATTTTAACTATATGTAAAACATGTGATGGAATCCTAAAAAGAATTACATAGTCTTATTGGCTATTTTGGCAACACGTTGAGTCAATGTATTATGACCCCGTTGGATTCCAATCTACAGGGCCATAACGCGTTGACCTAATGCGTTGTAAAAACATCATGTGATTTAAAGCTATATTATCATTGACTTGCTCGGCAATGCGTTGAACCAATATGTTATGACTCCAAGGCTCGCTATACACTTATATTTTGTGTTGTTTCCGATTCTATGTGTATTTTTCCTGCTTAGTTCGTTTTGCAGTACTCCATTTGTTACCTGATGTAGGCCAATCACCGAAATATTTTTTCTAAGATTTAATTAGGGCTTTTCTTTTGTAATATGTCACTGCAAACACTCGCAAAGACACGTAAAAAAGTTGGAATGATACTTAATTAAGGTGACAAGATTAATTAACCGTAGTTGACTAGTATTTTTAATCGCCTATAAACGTTAATGTTTTCAAAATTTATTCTCAGTTTTGTCTACAGTTGTGACCTATACGTTACCAGATGATGTGATTACTAAAGCAGAAGATGGCTGACATAAAATACAAGCATAATATACTCTTCTGTTCTTTCAGCTCGACATTTTAATTTAAGTCAATTCTTTCTGTTGCGTAAAATAATTCTGTAAACTACGTTACGGCTGAGTGATTCGACGGTGAAGAGATCACTTGATGTTTGTTACAGGATTCTCTTTCTGTGGTGCTAACCCAGGTTTGATAAAAATGCGTGTATAGGAATACGTTAACAGCTTAGTAGACAATGACTATCTTATAGATATGCTTCTATAACTACACCCATTAATCCCACACTTGTACTCAAACATTTCATCTCCAAAATTTTAATTAAAGAGTAACGGTAATTCCAAACCGCCTAATGAATTTTTCATTTAATTCTATACATTTATACATATATATAGATTCATGTATATTGAATTAAAATAGTGAAAAATACAATATTTCGTTTAAGCAATAGCTCAAGCGTGTTAAGGAAAACACTTATTGGTATACTAAACTGTAACAGCACCTTATTTTAGAGAATTCACATCATTGAGAAAGCTTCGGTAAATTAACCATAAAACAGTAAAGGAATCGCGGAAAGAATCCCCCGGGCGTTAAATAGAGGGTCAGATACGAACTCCGATCACCCCACCTCCACTCCATACCACTCACTGAGAGGTTCTAAAGGTACATGATAAGTTGGAGACAATCGGCTTAGCAGTTCGCCAGTCTAAAGCGGACACAACGAACAAGCTAGATTTAGGGTCCTAAAAGGTGATATATAAGAGTGAGTTCCTATGTCACTCCTCGGGGGGCTCTAAGAGTACATGCCATGTTTAGTAACAATCGGTCCAGCAGTTCGCCAGTTATAAGAGGACACACACACATACACATACAAAGACTTTTGTCTAATAATAATTTAAATTAATTAAGCGAGGTCGTAGGCGTGTTAATTGTTATTTTCTGAAATATTTTATGGAGCGATTTACTAATATTTCTTTACCAAAAATCATCAAAAGATTTTACTCACATGTGTTTTGTGTTGTACTTTAAATAAAACTATGCATGCTTTAGCAAGAATAACAAGCGCAATCAGAGATATTACATACCCTCGCCCTCTGCTGCTTTTCGAGATAACGTCAACTTTCACTTTCGAAAACTCAGAAAATCCTTCTCAGATCCAGAATGATCAACGATCTGGATCATTTTTTTTGTAGTGTGATGAGGAGTCCCAACCTTAATGTGCCCATGAAATCTGGTACAAACCCGATCCCACTTTACAGAGTTATTAACCCCAAACCGCGAAAATGCTCTATCTCCCCATTACAAAAAATATTTCAAAGTGATCCAGACCAAATTTTTGGAGGACTGTCCCATACTGACTTCCCATCTTGTGTAAAATTCTCTTGTACATCGGTGAAATAGTTTTCGAGATACGCGCGCAGAAACACACACACGCATACGGACCAGTTGCAATACCCTCCATTTCCGGGGGCGAGAGAAATAAATTATTATATTAAAATATTAGTACAAGAGTGAAAAGCTGCCAGAAAGTGAATATTGCTGTAGAAGTACATAATTTAGTACTTTGTGGTGTTTTTAAGCTAAAATCGTGTGCAGGTAAAAAAAAAGCAAAGAAGTATATTGATTGAAAGTTTACGACTTTTGCATCAACAACTTTTCCTCATTCCAAGGTATTCATTTTTAACATGTCCTCTTAAACAGATGGGTAACCTAGTTTTTCTCACCCCCTCTTTTCAACATTACAAATGTCTTTACCCACTTTTATTTTGACTACGATTTTTCGCCAGTTCTTGTGCATAGTTCACTGGGCGAAAAGTGTTGTAACCGTTCACTGAATGCAAGATTGAAGGAGGAAGATCATTAGACTTCAAGCGAATTACACGTTCGAAAGGATTGTTTGTTTGTAATTAAGCACAAAGCTACACGTCGACTTGACGAGTATGTGTTTGTAGGAAATAGCATGAATACCCGTTTTATTTCCAGGGCTTGAGGTATTCGATTTTTGAATGGATATGTCGTGGAAGTAACTTTTGTACACGTGGCTTAGGACGTTTTTCCAGATGGAGATACTTCTTGATTATAATGCTACTGTTTTTACCAATGACATCTGAGTTCGTGGTATCTCAGCTGTTACAGTACGCCACACTATGCTTACCACGGCTGGGTATGACTTGCTGTAAGTCTCTTTCTGGATGGTTCTGAGTCCCCAAATTCATCCCATATTTTTTTGTTTTCCAATTCCATAAAATAAAAGAGGTATTCCCGTCTTGGAAATTCTAAATCCGCAATCTGAACATGTCTTTATGACTTGAGTGTGTGAATATTTTGGGCCGGAAATATTTGTTAGATGTGCTTTCCAAAATCAGTTAATTTTCGGTGGCATCACGCTATCTACAAACGCAAAACAGTCAGAATATAGTTCTGGTACATTTTGTTTCACCACAACTTTATATCAGCTATGGCTATCGTTTGAAGTATTAATTTGCATATTCAAAATTGTTTAAATAAAACGTTCTTAACCCTTTGTTTATGTACGTGTGTTACAAACGTTAGCAACTGTGTTATATGCACAGTGACAATAAAAACAATGGCAAAAACACGATCTATTAAATGTAGAAAAGCATATATGACCCTTCATTACGTTATTTCAGCTGACATCCTCGATGCAGGAGAAAATGAAAGACTTATTTCACTTAAATTTTATAAATTTCGTTCACCATAGAAAAAATAGTTCGTAAGTCTTTCAAATAGAAAACCTACGTGCGTAAATAAAATATCACTCTATGGATGTTATGACAAAATATGATAGAATAAATGTCCTTCAAACAGTGCAAACTTGTTTAACCAGTGTTTCAAGAGTTGGGAACTTAATACAACTACATAAACACACTATAACAATAACAAACATAACTATCATATACACTCCGTCTATACTCATTAATTATACATATGTACGTACAGATAATATACTTATTGCTCACATGTGCAATAAAATAACTTATATTGATTAAATTTATATCCATAGCAGTCATCAGTTGGGAGCGGTATTTTTAGTCACAAACTGGGTGAGTTCTTTATACATATTTCTATTTTTTATTTTCTCTCACTTGAAATTTAATTAGAATTTGAAATAGATTTCACTTTATTACATAACGTGAACTAATCTATCTATCCTTCAACTTTAAAAGTATGACTAGAAAAATAAAGAATTGATTGGCGATCCCTTCTCAAATTACTCACGTATGTAATGTTTTCTCAGTAGCAAAATATGAAAAAAGAGATATTACAAATAGAAGTAATGGCCAAGAATCAAACACTACACGTGTTTTCAAAACTTTTAATAGTTTGCCAGGGTAATCGCATCAATCACAGCCTCGAAGCGATTTTGTTTTAAGTTTTTCACCAGAGAGCTGAACGAGTTTATTTTTTAGCTATTGTGAGATCAATCTTGACAGAAAACTGACACTGAACGCTCCTGAAGAAGCTGTAAAGCGAAATGTTGAGTGTTTAATTACATAAAAACAACATTTTGGTGTTATAAGGCGTTTATTTCTAGAAAACATATAGTTGTCCATTTTGAACCTTGAAATTTTTGTATCACCTAGAACCATATTGTCTATTTTAACTATGAAATTTTGTATGTCTGTTTAAACTATGAAATTTTGTATCAGCCTGTTTTAACTATGAAATTGTGTATCCCCCATTGATGTATTCTAATTATTTCTTTCTTATTACTGTTTTTATTGTATTTATTTATTTATTGTGAGCAATCACCTTCCCACATCTGGCTGCAGACAGCGAGAGTTGGTAAAGTATTTTTTTTTTTTTTTATAAGCATGTGAGGCCGACGAAATTGAAATTAAACCAGATAGACGGTATATTCCTAACGCAATTTGGGTCTTACTTCCGCCGGTACTTCAAAAAACCAGGACGCATTACATAATGACCCACCTTATGATATGTGCCCCGGTGTTGGATATTTGTTTTGTGACTTTTTTTTTCGTTAAAGTTACATTCAATTATGTTTCAACAAATGTTTGAACATGCTGTAAATTTTACGCTATCATTACTTTTGAGGTAATCTGTTTTATAAAACATTTTGTAGCTCTCTTAAATAATTATATATATATATATATATAAGTAGATAGATATGAGGCTACCACTGTGGAGTTGAATGTATATGTTAAACTAGTTAAAGATCAATATACTTATATAATACATATACAGGGTGGGCCACAAGTAGGGTTACAGTTAACACTTAAACATTTTTCCTTTATTAGAAATTTAGACATTTATT
>NW_013669381.1:85930-108693 GCF_000517525.1 Limulus polyphemus
ATACATATAACTAGTAACTATATCGACTGAGTTTACGTTCACGTTGTGTGATCGATCTGCTTATCAGAAGCTTAATATATTTTCTTGTGAAGCCGATAGTTTTCATAATCTTTCAACATAACTGTATAATAGTATGTACATTGGACATACATATACAGATTTCACTACTCTCTTTGTGGATAATTTCTAGAGAATATTTACAACTGGGAATGTCCCTGGGCAACGAGAAGTATTCTATAGACTTTTTTGTTTTGTTTTATGGAATGGTTAACTGACTAAGATATGATGAAATAAACCAAATTATCTTACACTAAAAGGAAAAAACTAGTTGATAAAAATTGTGAAATTCTTATTCTTCTTTTGAGAATGCTAAACCATATGTTTGAAGATCAGTAAATAAAAGCCCCTCGGATAGAACCGTATATAATAATAGCTCGCTTCAAGCACATATCAAGGTTTACAGTTTACCCCTCAGATAGAACCGTATATAATAATAGCTCGCTTCAAGCACAGATCAAGGTTTACAGTAAAGTATGCATTCAAACAGCCATTTTTTCACCGACACCACTTTAGACAGACTTGCAAGTATACAGCTGTATGACAGAAAAGAAAACCAGTTTGAACAATTTCACGTAAACCTATCTATCTATCTGCGTGAGAAGTATAAAATATATACATTTATTTATAATGTCTTTTATCCACTACATTGTAAACTTATCAGACTAACCTTACCCAACTTATAATATTTTGCTAGATCAATGTATAGACTCTTTCTTTACGTTGTTATAATTAATGATTTTCTCAATACTTCTGAAAAAAAATCAACAACTGGCAAATGAATGTAGACATGCAATACGTTACAATTTTTTATATATATAACATATTTTTTTTGTTTATTTTATATCACTTAGTTTGGTGTGCAGCTGATTAGTCAAATCAACTTGAGTACATGAATAGACATGAGAATAAAATCAATTATGCCAAAAAATATCGCTATAACATTTTTTAAATGATTAAGAATCTGGTACGGAAAGTATTGATACCTTGAGCATATCTTTTTAAATGGTTTCCTTAATTTCAGTTTTAAAGTCTATACTTGTTACAGAAGTAGCAATCTGTGATTTAATCCAAAATTATCAGGATAAATATAACTATATATATAAGAAATATATGGTAATAAGAGGGTTTTTCATACAGAAAATATACGACTTGATTTCGTGGAAACAACGAAACAAGCATTAGCTTGATCAGTAGTGAATTTAGCCAGGTTTCAAGCATGCCCCCCCCCCCAGTAGCACAGCGGCATGTCTGCAGACTTACAACGCTAGAAACCGGGTTTCGATACCCGTGGTTGGCAGAGCACAGATAGCCCTTTGTGCTTAACTTCAAACAAACAAAGCTTCAAGCTTTATCAAGAATATAATTTTCATTTTACTATAAATCCAAATTTCAAAACGTTCTTATAAATTTATTCAAAAAAAACTGCCGAAACAAGTATTTCATTTTAATCTTTAGTGCCAATTGCTGTAGCACTCGAGGTAAATGGAGTGAGTTAAGTCCTCCTCAATATAGAAATCCAGCTCTCCATGAAAGTCGTCCACATTATCAATAATCTTGAAAACCTGACAATACTGAAGCTTCATTTATTTGCTAAGTTATTATTTTCACATGTTTGTTTTTGGTCTGATTGCGCAACTGTATTGACAAATACAGTACAACGCATGAGAACAAGATAAAAACACAGTTTTTGAAAGCAAAGCTTTACATACTGTGTACATAATACAGTACAGGTTGAATGTTAGTTTTGATCTGCCTTCAGACTTATCTGGCATATACGTATTTCGGTATTTCAACAAGTTATATCTTGGAGCACGTGGTAAAACGTTTTTGACCCTCGTGTTTGGTCTTTGAGACATTATCTAATGATGAATCTTTCCCACAAACCGTCAGCAGATTTCTTTATATAGAAACCTGTAAACAAGTAGCAGAGCATATGAAATCAATTTAAAAAGTGTGCAGCAAACTGAACGTCAAAAAAGCACAAATATCGTTTAAATCTCACTTAATTCTCTCTGAAAATCTTACATGCAATAATTATAAGATCAAATCTACAGCAACAGCAACTGGTGTGTAATAAGCAATCATAGATCGCAAAACATATGAATATATGTATTAGTGACGCTACGGCGTATGAATATACGTATTAGAGACGTTTCGATTTATGAATATACAAGAAAAATTACTCGTTCCCAGCGATAGGAAAAATTTAAGTTAATCCAGCAATTTAAATTATTTCATGGGCTTTAAAAAGGTTAATTGTGTTGCATTCTTGGTTTCACTTGGAGACAAAGCTCTGAACTAATACCGCCAACCGCGAAAGATAATTTTTGAGCATTTCAGTCATGCCAAGAACCGTTCAACAATAGCATACGGTAAACCTACATTTTTATTCTTTAAGTTACGTCACATTTTGAAATGTGAGTGACAATGTAATTAATTCCTGACAAGTTAGTGTAGAAAATCCTGCTTGCGAAATATAATTTGGTATTAACATTATTGTTCCCCGCTGGGACAGCGGTAAGTCTCCGGATTTAGAACGCTAAAATCAGGGATTCGATTCCTCTCGGTGGACACAGCAGATATCCCGATGTGGCTTTGCTATAAGAAAAACACAAACACACACACACATCAACATTATTCATGCCTGTTCTCCTGTCATTTCAAAAATAAACGTTAAGCTTTGCCTGCGTGCGCAGCTTTTCAAACGGGAGACAGACGAACGCTCGGACAGACATCACGGTTCGCAATATGTATAGGATGTATTAGCGACATTTCGGCTTATAAGCCTATATATAACAGCTAATTACGCATCGTTAAATTATTATTTATTAATAATATTTTGGCTTAGGCTGACATCAATTAGGGATCATAAACTCCTTTTCAGAATGAAAACATAGACCATGTGATATTTTGTTCACAAAAATATTCATAATACTTAGGACGACTATGTAGTTTAGTGACGTGACCTACTTGTTATCTTGCTACATTGTGAATTAAAGAGTCCATGGATCTGTTCCAAGATCGCAATTTACACTTTGGGGCCGTGAATGCGTTATAAGAGTAACTATCAAATCCCACTATTCGATTATAGTAGCTCAAGATTTAGCAGTGGATACTGTTGACTAGCTGCATTCCTTCTATAACACTGGCCAACAAGTTATTTTCATCAGATATAATTATAGGTGGGCTAGATAGCTCTTGGGACACTGATTCCAAATATGTTTTTTCTCTAGCACGTCAAGTTTTCGCGATGAGACCGATCGAATTTGAAAGGTTATTGCTTTAATTATAATTTAAGTTGTTGTACATTTCTTTTTTCTTAAATGTGTACTGTATAAGCTTAACAAAGTGTATGGTGTGTATAAAGTTTATGGGAATTATACTGAAAAATGAATAAAGTTGTAACATTAACTAGCCTAATGTGTGATTATTACCTAAACTGTGCTGAACTTACTATCAGTAATATTTTGATAACTAGGTACGTTAGAAGAAAACCGAAAACAGATTTGGAATCAGCATGTAAAACGTGTCTAGAAAAGCGTGCTTATATCTTTGATGAGAAGAAAAAAGTTCAATTTTGTCGACCAGTGTAATCTATAAATTCAAAATAAGGGACAACTAGCGCAGATGTCTTTTGTGTTGCTTTGCACGAATATCATAAAAAAAGTTTAGTGAACTTAAATCTTAATAGCTGTAGTTAATTACAAATGTCCTCATTGTTTTCCTGCATTTCGTTGCATTGTAGAAAAGAAACCTAACAATTCAGTATTTAAAGTGGTATGGTAAAGGCGCCGGTATTCAAAAATCTGGAGGGGTAGAGTAGAAGGGTTTAACTTAAGGTGAAACATATTTGAGCTATAGTTACAATTACACTAAAACCATGTTTCTACGAAACCAAAGCGTTGTGTGTGGGTAGGCCGTTGTGCAACACCGACATTTTTTCCTTACCGGTATACATATTGGTGCATACCGAGTATTTTACCACTACTTAGCACAACAAATGTCTTTATTTGTATCTAGAATAAAGACCAGTAACACTTACCCTAATTATCACCATCTACCTCCCATTGTTTATTTAATCACTGAGACTAAATTTGAAAATTAGCGACATACACAGATGCTGGATAAACTAAGAATAAAACAAAATAGGCGAATTTGTTTTAAAAAATTACATGTATGGGGAATGAAACTAACCCAAATCATGTAACAAAATAGACCAAATTATATACTGACAACCGAAACTTCGTATAGGTTTTAAAGCCATTTTTTTGAGTTTTCCAGTGACGTATCCTGGCCGGTGGCTTTGGTTTATCGCACTTATATATATTGTCTATATATATATATACTTGTATAACAGTAACCAAAACATACAAAAATATCCAAAATCATCATGAAAAATGCATAACTAAAAATATATTAGCATTAGCATAATAAATAACACTAAATTAGCACCATCTGGCATTTACTACCCAACTTTGCACCGCAATCATGAGCGATATACTTTCAGGGTGTTTAACGCACGCTGATAGGCTGAATTGTCTTCGCTGTACGAATCACCATAGACGACACATATAATCAGTACTCGCACAGTCACTGCGGTCAACGATGGCTATATCTCGTGTAAATAACATCTTGTGTCACTGCTTTTTCAAAACTGTAGTAATTATATATTTATGTTAGTAATAGGTGAGATTCAGATATTTTTATATTCACTAAAACACTATTTTTTTATTTCTCTTGAAAGTAAAGAAGAGTGTATGACAATGTATCGAACACACCATATCTGATATATCCAGTGCTGACGAAGTTTTTTGTTTGAGTCTCTCTTTGAAGAACATTTAAATCTGGTTCTCTTCTAGTTTTGTAGTACGCTATATTTGATTTATTTAAAACGTATTAACTACTTATTCTTACAGAAAGAGAACAATTACAAATAAAGGTAAGACGGCTATCACAGAATAATGGTATATGACATATATGAAACGAATATTATGGCATGTTTGAGGCTCTCTTGTTACTACTTCTGGTTTTGTAACACGTTAGATTTGTTTCTTAGGGAAACTGTAAACTCTGTTTAAATCAAAAACCTGAGTTTCTTAACTAGTTATTCTTACAAAAAAGATCATTACAAATAAATTTAATACGGCTACCACAGAATAATGGTAATTGACAAACTGAAATTTAGTATGGTTCGATTGTTGTGAAGTAAAGCAATTTGTTACCGCGAATCTGTGTTTGATACTTTATCTGTTTGTTTTTTTCCATTTTAAGAAAATCACAAGTTCACCTAATGACATCGATAAAAAACGTTTTTGTTTAGGTTACTTCCAAATGATAATAATAAAAAGTTTTTTACTAAACTTCTGGTTCTAGTTTTGAGGAAAACCATCCTGCCAACCAAATTATAATTATAGAAAATTGTAAAGAAAAAATTCAATTTTCAAGAGAATTTGGTGTTGTTAGAATTTAATGGAAATTTTAGCTTATAACCATTTTCGTTAAAGAGCTTCTCTCCTTCTTACACAGTTAGTCGATATTGAAAAACATTAACACTAGTTTCTACAAATCCTTGAAATGGTTCTCAGCACAAACGTTGGATAGCAAAAGCGTCTATTGACAGATGATTGATTTAGTATAAACCATTTGAAGTTGTTTCACACATAAAGAATATATGCTGAAAATAAAATTATTTTATAACAAGTGATCGACCACTGGTCTAAAACATTTAAAAAGTGTCAACTTCCTTTTCAGGACAAGGCAAGACGACAGAATCTTAGAATTTTCTCCATCAATTATACTTCTGCCATCTATTGCGAAATAAAGGAAACACTTGTAATTTTGTTCGTTTGTTTGAAGTTAAGCACAAAGTGTTTCGAAACCCGGTTTCTAGCGTTGTAAGTCCACAGACATACAGCTGTGCCACTCTGGGGCTTGTAATTTTTTGTTTCCTAATATAATAATAAACAAAAGAAAGCGACCAATTATTTAAACTGGATCAATCAACAAATTAGGATATAACAAAATAAACTTTATAGAAGACCTGGAATACAAGGTATACCACCTACACTTGAAGACGGAAAAAGAAATGGAAAAACTGCAACGGGATTTACAACGAAAGACAGAGGAGTAAGTTGAAAAGAAAGATACTTCAACTAAATTTCTTGGTGAAATGCAAATGAAATAACATTATTCCGAAAATTATACAAGAAAAAGTAACATCAAAGAAAAGAAAATCGACTAATGTTTAAACAAGATTAAGCAACAGATATTGAGGATTACGATACAACAAAAAAAGAAGTTTCATAGCAGATCTGGAATACAAAGTGTATCAATTACATTTTTTTTGGCAGCAAAAGAAAATGGACAAAATTGGTTTGAATGTGAAAATTTCTATTGGATTCGTATCAAGAAAGCAAAAAAGACATTGATAAATATAAAATAAAATTAGATCAGAAATTTAAAAAGTTGATAGAAAAAGAAAATGGAAATCAAAGCAAGTTAAGAACATTACCAGAAAAATATAAGAATATTCTAGAGAATCCTAAAATAATTGATAATTCAGATGTAACACTAAACGCTAAACAACAGGAAGGGTTAGAAAAAGTAAAAAGTCCTAATGACGTAAAGGCTATTAGAATATAATGTCATAAAATTATAAAAAGATTCAAACCGAACTATAATAAATAAAATATTGATTATAAAATCAATAAAAGAAAATAATAATATAGTCGTTTGTGAAGCAGATAAGGGAGGACAAGCCGTAATACTTAACAAAAGTGATTATAACAAGGAAGTTGAAAGAAAGTACATACGAAAAACTTAAGAATGACCCAATAAACAAATATCATGAAAAAGTAAAAACTAGTGTTAAAAAAAGTCTAATTCTAACTCCTCAAGAGAAAAAATGTCTAGTACCAAGTAGATTCATTGTTCCAAGGCTTTATGTAGTACCAAAATACATAAAAACAATAACAGTTTTGGACCCAGAGTATCAAGTATAGGTTCATCATCTTATGAAATAGCAAAGTTTATAACACGAATGTATTCTTCTTTGAGAGATAATAACAAATATACAGCCAAAAGTTATATAGAATTTGTATAGAGGATCTACTTGCATCATTTTATGTAATGTCGTTGTTTACTAAAACATCATTAGAAGACGGGATCAGATGTTTTGAGAATAAATTGATAGAAAACAGTATACCAACAGTTGAAATTATGGACATATTGAAATTATCAAGAGTGTGTGTAGAAAATCCATTTTTCCAAGTTAAACAGAATTACTACAAAAAAAGAGGGTTTATCTTATTTACTATTATTTGTAATTAAGCACAAAGCTACACAAAGGGCTATCTGTGCTCTGCCCACCACGGGTATCGAAACCCGGATTCTAGCGTTGTAAGTCCGCAGACATACCGCTGTGCCACTGGGGGGCAAAGAGGGTTTATCTATGGGATCTCCCTTGTCACCATTGTTATGTGACCTTTACATGGATAGTTTTAAAAATGAAGCGTAAATAATGCTAAATTTAAACCAGAAGTTTGAATAAGATATGTGGATGACACATTCGTGGTGTGGCGACATGGCAACAGCAAACTACAAGAATTTTTTAGTTATTTAAATAGTAAAGAACCATCAATTCAATTCACGTATGAAATTGAAGAAAATAATAGCATCCATTTTTTAGACGTATTAGTTAGAAAAGAAACAGAAGGTAACTTAGAAACAACAGTTTATAGAAAACCACTTACTGTTGTTATGCCGCCAAACAAAGAATCATGTCATATAAAAACACAAAAAATCTCTGCATTTTACACATATGTTTATAGAGCTTTAAGAATATGTTCAAGACAGGAAGATTTAAGTAATGAATTGTTATTAATTATGTGTATAGCTATTGATGAGAGGATTTGAACCAAATATAGTAGACAAAGCACTTAAGAAATTTAACAAAGGTGTAAAAATACTACATTAAAATCTATTTATGAAAAAAACAAAAAAGAAACTTTAAGTTTAAGTTTACAAGTTAATTATATAAAGTATTTAAAATCAGCAGAATTTTTATCTTATCTTCACACCAATAAATAAGATAAAAGATATGATAAGGAATGCTAAAGATAAAATAGAATTAACAGATAAAACGGGTATTTGCAAGACAGAATGTGACTGTGGTGGTGTTTATATTGGTCAAACTAAAAGAAATTTAAAATCAGATTGCAAGAACATGGAAGTTATATAAGAAATAATAAAATAGAAACCTCAGCTATAACCGAACATGTAAAAACTAACCAACGTACAATATTATGGGAAAAACTTCAATCAGGCTCAACCTCGTAGTAATATAGCATTAAATATTAAGAGAAACATTAGAAATAACGAAGTGTTAAGTAGAGACGAAGGACTAGCAAGTCAATATGTTGATATATAGTGAGATATATTATAATAATTATCAAAAATAATGATAATAATAATAAAGTAGACCAAGGAAATATGTAAATAATAATGAAGCAATGCGAAAAGGGGTAAAAGTATAAAGTATGTCTTGTAAGTAACTCCTAAAGATGACGTAGATCACGTCAAAACTTGTACATGTAGATTGTTGTTTTAAAGTGGAAACCGTACGGCTCAATAAGGTTTTAATTATGTAAATAGTGAACGTTGTTTTTAATTATTTATTATAATAAATACTTTATTTCATGTATACTGCTTTCTTAACCGAGATGTACCATGTTGTTCCATTCTAGTAACAGGCAGTAGCAGTCTCTACTGAGATGTATGATGTTTTTCTTTTGGCAAAATAAATGTATTTTTGAAGGTACAATACATTTACCAATGATATTCAAGATATTATTTTACTTAAACTTCATTATATCAGCATTTTAATCCCTCAATTTTTTTATGAATAGATATCTGGCTAGAATAATGTTTGTATTTTAATTTTTTTTCATGCAGAAAAAGACAATTTCGCTTTCAGTAATTGATTTTTGGAAAGTATAACAAATACGCGTTTTGTTGACCCGCAACTTTACGAATTGTCTATAGATAGTTATGCTTTGGGTTAATTATAATTATTTTATATATATAAATGCTTTTTCCAACTTTATAATATTTTCAAGTAAGTCGTCCATAAAGATTTGAAACTTCAGGTTCTGCAATAACGTTTCAGTAAAAAAACTGTTTGTGTTAGTATTTTTATGTGGTTTAAGGTATATTTTGACGTAAGGCAGATGTAACACAACTACCAACACAAAGTTATAATAAGATTTTCCTGAGCCACTGAAATAAACAAACTGAGGAACCTTTTACAATTTGGCACAGAATTGTTCGCTGTTGTAAAATATGGAACTTAACTGTTATTAAAAACAATAATCATATGAGGCTGCTATTATCTCCCTCAATAGCTCAGTCTGTAGGCTTATGACGCTAAAATATAGCTTTCCGCTTAACAACAAACAAAGCGAAAAACAAGCTATTTCCATATAAATTCAAAGTTACAAAAGAGGAAAGTTGTTTGATATAGAATTTAAATCAATTATCCCTGAAAGTATTTTTAAAGAACTCCATAAATATTAAAATAACAAAACTTTATCGCAACAAATAAGATGCAACTTAACTCGAGAAAAACATATTTTATATTTCGAACGTTTTGGTCAGATATCTTTATCATTTCAAAACATAATTATCACACTTGAAATGTTTCCATTCTAAAACACTGCCGACTAAGCATCAGTAGAATAATATATGTACATGGAATCAAACCGTATTTTATTTTCATATTTTTTAGAAACCCTATTTTCCTGTTTGTATGTTGTATTTACGAAATGTAGAAGTTGTACTTGTAAAATAATTTAAAGTTAAACTTCTTTTCATCTGAAATTTTTTTAACAAACTGTCAAAAGGAAAGGACTTTTTTGTTGAGTTATTGGATTTCGTGCAAGGTTATCTGCGCTTGGCACTTTAATTTTGAAGTGATAGGCTAGAGGGAAAACAAATAGTCAACATCGCCCATTGCCAACTCTTGGGCTACTTTTGTGAGACCGGATAATATTTATTTGACCGTCACCCTTACAACGCATGCACAACGTCAACTTTTATTGGCAGTAACGGGACGCGAAATAACAAATCTCAGATCCACAGTCCGGCACGCTACCACCTAGCGAAATTCAATAGTTGTTATAGTTCTATTAAAACAAACTGGAATTTTCCCAGACATTGGTCAGTTATTATTTATATTCGTTTTGACTTTTTTATATAACATATCAAGATTCTTTCTGCAGTTATGATGTTGGATATACAAGACTGTTTAGTATAAGAGCTATTATTTAGTTTATTTAGTGATTTAATATTTAATGATGATTTAGTTTTAAAAACAAGAGTGTTTAAAGTTAATTATTTTCAAAGCGATAGTTATGACAAATTTCGTTACATAACTCGGCACGAGTCGTGTGTTGTGTGTGTAGTTCAATTGTTGTGAATTAACGTCACGTTACTCGAACCTTCTGTATTTTTGTCGTTGCCTTAAGTGAATATTGTTACATCGTAGCGTCTCGTAAATTGTACAAAGTTCCAGGTCTCAGTTGGATATTATATATATGTGACCAAGTGAGCGCAAGGAAGAAAAAGTTAAGTTTTAAAAACGTTAATTTAGTGAAAGTGAAGTTAGACCGCGTGATTATTAGTTTAGCAGTAACGGGCGATATTTTAAAGTGAGTTTCATAGTTTAACAGGGATAAGGAGAATAATTTGCTTGTAAAAGGGTGTTCTAAAGTAACTGAACTCCACTGTGTGGATTTTGACGAAAGGGAGACAATTATTTAAAGCTCTAGATACAACTGTGGTAACCAACAGTTATAGTGGTGATTTTTGAAGTGATTGTACTGTAAGAAACAGGGTAGAGAAGAATAATTCGTCTTGTTAATTGCATTCTAAAGTGATTGAACCCAGCTGTGTGGACTTTTGACGTAAAAGAGAATTATTTAAAGCTTTAGATAAAACTGCGATAACCAATAGTGTAAATAATTTTTATACATACACTTGATTTGTTTTGAATACTTTATTTTAATACAAGTGCATTTTGTGCTGTCCTTTTATTCTTGACATTTATCGCCAACAAGTCACAGACACCTAGTGTAAATAATCCGGCCCCTTATTAAAAAACCCCAAATAGAACCTGATATACGAATTTTTATGATAGACAGCAAACAACCAATTCGCGTTAATCTTATGTGCTTTTAACGTTTCCATAGTTCTGTGATATGCAGACATATCATACGTTTTTCCCTGCTTTAGTGATCAAATATTTTTTTTTTAATTTCATTTATTTAGGTTCTATGCAGTTTCATTATAAGCACGTGGTCCAGAAATCTTTGTGATTGTCTTGTTCTAAATGCTTTGCTTCTTTGTGTCTCTATAATAGATAATGTATATTATGGATATCATAGTAACATATAGGATCTGGGTTAAGTTATTAGCGACTGCAATTTACTGTGCTGACGAATCCACACTGTCTGTATGTTATGGCTGTCAAATGATGTAAGAGAACAAAGAAACCGAGTTTACCCGTTGATTTGAATCACATTTTCACAGTTCATAGTTCTTCCTAGAGTTCTTTGAGTAAAGATGTATTTTAATATCAACGTTTTCAGTCCTACAATAGTCTATCCTGAGAGAAAGTTGTGAATTTAATCACTATCCGGTAAAAGCAACTCTATTTTCATGTGAGCAGCTATGTATGTTGCATTTTCCTTTTGTTTAGATGAAATAAACATTGTGTTAAACTTGTCCAGCCTCAATATTCTCACACACACACACTGAGAAAACTTTTATTAAGCAAAGAATACTCTTCTTATTTCCTGTTTGAATATGTTGTTATTAAAGTGTCTAATTACTTGATACTTCTAGGGAAATCAATTAACCTGAAAATACCACAAGCAAATAAGAAGGAAAATGTTGATGCCATTACAACAGTATTTATTTTAGACTTTCTGTTTTGGTAATGTTTGTATGACCCTTGCTATATCTTTTGTATTTAAAAAAAATAAGCAAATACTTCTTACTGAAAAGATGATATTTTCTGGACATAGAAGTATTAATGACCCAGAGAGAAAGTTTACTGGTGGAAATAGACAACTGAAGGAGAGATATGTCGAGTCTAGGAGAATATCTCTCCTGGACATAGGCTTTTTGCCCATATTGCAGAAGTCTATGACATTGTTCAACTTATAGCAACTGATTTAGTAAGATTTGCAAACATCTGGAACACCAAGATCATTCAACTAGAAAATACCACTGAGCATCAATCTTACTGGAGGGTAAGCAAGGACAACTGAGGATCATCAAAGTAGAACAGCACTTGGCGAGTTCGAAACTACGTGTAGAGGACTCTATCAGACTCATATGCTGTCCCCAGTTAGAGAACAGCATTCCCAGCTGTGATTCAGACCATCAGTGACTATGGAAGAGAGAGAGGCTGGATGTGACACCAGTGGATTATTTCCACCAGTTAGAATTGTTTTCCTCGCAAGAGAGATAATGGACATCAATGAATGAAGACCGTGAGCCATGGGATAAAGTACCTTTCACGACTGAAAAATTCCCCATAACCTCAATAGCAGCTCGTGATATCTGGGATCATGCAGGACTGTATAATGAACCACTTTGAGTAGTTCATAACCCTGTAGCCCTCGACCAATGACTGATCATCACATTGGAGAGTTGGACTTCCTGTTAGAAGTTTTCATCTAGAACTGAAGACATTAGAATCATTTCCTTTTGGCATTAGTCAAAATTACAGAGGGGAGACTTGGGCCAGTGCACAGGATTCTGTAAGCCAAGCAGATCATGCACCCAATTTTCCAAGGGGACAACAAAAGAGGACCTAGAACAATTCTTTGAATGTTTCAGGCAGGTCACTACTTCAAAGGGATGGACTCAAGAACAGACTATACAATACCTGGTTTTATGCTTAGGTGGTTTGTCCCTTGACATTGTCAAATCTCTGGACGAGGAGCAGCAGAACGACTGAGAGACAGTCATGTATGAGCTATGTCACTTATCCTACTCATTGAAGAATCAAGTGATCTATTAGGCTCAGCTCAAGGCTCAGAAGAGGATCAGCATGGAGGGACTAGCCACATACATGAACTATTTATGTCAAATGCCCATGATGGCATTCCCATTAATGTCCTCTGCAAACTGGGAAAACATTCTGGTCCATAAGTTCATTGATGGACCTCCCAATGAGCTTATGCTACAGCATCTGGAAGGGAGAGATATCTTCATTCTTATGGAAGTGATGTCCATCACAACCCTCTTTGAAGTGGTCACTTCAAATGGGCCAATGGAGAGAAAAAAGTTTTCAGTGGCAGCTGTAATAGTATTTCCACCAGCATATGATGTGAATAAGGTACCTCCAATCCACAGGGCTAGACCCAACTGAAGGCTTAACAAACAGCTACCTCCACAAGATGGAAATGCAATGCAACCATATTGATCTTCAGTGAGAAGATAGAGCTATGCAGGTCCACCCACAGGATATATGACACAGTGAGGTCCACACAAGAGGTTGATGCTACAGCAAGATCAATATACAGGGTGTGTGCTATCACTTGGGTAGATGTTGCTACATGGTCCAACAATGAGATAAACACTGCAGCCACAGCCAGTGCCTCCACATAGACATATCATCCAGGATGGGAAAAGCAAAGCATTTGCTCTGCTTGTGGACTAATGATGGAGGAGCTGCTTATACTTTATTGCAGAAGAAAAACAGCAAAGTTTTTGGTTCCATCAGACAACTCAGCAGATACCAGCCAACCCATAATGTCAGCTCTTTGCTAAGCTGCAAATTAGGCAGGTTATCAGTATCTGCCATCAAATAAGGAAGTCTGGAATGACCAACAACAAACAATGAATTCTATGGGAAATGCTCTAGAAAAACGTAAGGACTCCATATAGGGCTTGGCCATCCAGCTTGGGGGGAGCACAGTGAAGTACTTGTATCAAATTGTTTAGTGGTTAGTCCAGCTCCATTAGGGCTGGTTGAAACTCTGTATGTGCTAATAGAGATACAAAATTGAAGGACTGGGTTTCTGGTAGACACAAGAGTGGCAAGGACACCAGTGGATCTCACAATCTTTCAGTGAGACTACCACTACAGCCAGTGAATATCAACTTTGTTCTGGCAAATGGTGATAGACTAGACATTAGCGGAGTAGTGAATCGTTGACTTAATCTAGGAGGTGATACCCACAAAACAGAAACAGCTGTTTTCAATCTCATTTTAGCATCCTTAGAATGAATGTACTGCACAGCCTGTCTACCAGTTCTGCCTCCACAGGAGAGCCATTTAGTGCTACCCAGATTGAGCCCAAAAGTATTGGACTGCACAAGTGTGTGTAATGAAGGGGAGAATGGTACTTCCATGTACACAAGTGGTATTCCATTTTTAACCTGGGTAAAGCATATACAAGGCTGCTGTCACACCCAAGATCGATGCTTGTGCTAACAATCTAGACTCAGTGCAACAAAAGCAACCTGGTGAGTTGTAAGGTGAATATGCTGATGAATTTGTGAGATCAGATAACCGACTGGGTGAATAACAGTGGCGCAGCACAATATAGACCTAGGCAATACACATCCAACAAAACAATCACTGTGCTGGCTTCTTAGGACCACTAGGGAGTTTACAAATGCTGAAATACATTATATGCTGCAGGATAGATTCATTCAACTTTTGAAGATTGCTTGGTCATCTCCAGCAGTGATGTCAAGAAGAAAGATTATATGCCAAGATTCATTGTTGATTTTAGATAGGTGAACATGGTAATTTGCATTGACACCTTTTATTTACTACATTAGAAGGCTCTAGTTGCTTCAACACCCTGGGTCTGGCATCTGGATATCGATAAGTTTAGCTAAATGATGAAATCAAGGCTAAGATTGCTTTTAGCACAAAAGATGGCTTGAATGAATTACACATCATTCCATTTGGTCTATTTAATGCACCAGCTACTTTCAATCACCTTACACTTTAGGGACTGTAATGGGAATGATGCTTGGTCTACATCGACAATGTTTTGTATTTTGCCGCACTTTTGAATTTGTGTCTGGGAACCTGAAGATGGAATTCCAGTGCATACAAAAAGTATTCGCTCATGTGTACAAAAGTACATTTTTATTGGTCACACTGTTGGGGAGATTGAGCCTTAATGGACTAAACAGTGAGATATTAGCTATAACCCATGATAAAGCAGTGATTCTGCTGTTTCCTTGATTGCACTTTGGATGGAGCATTCTAATCCTTAAAGCTTGCTTTGATAGACGTTCTAGTCCAGGCCTATCCATGCTATGGCTGTGAGTTTTTTGTTTTTTTTTAACACAGAAGCCAATGAAGTTGAATCAGTTTTGTTACAGTTTTGGGATAGAGTGTAATGTGTAATTGAACAATCTAGATATATGGTTATGGCCTGCAAATGCATATACTGTGTGACAAATAGTTGTTGACAGTAGTTGTTTTTGTAAAACACTGTTGTTATTACTTGTATGGTACAAAGTTCACCATTTAGGTGGACCACTTTGCTGAAGTGAGTTGTAAACTTTAAAACTTCAAAGGGGATAACAGCACACTCAATATTGATGTTGCAAGAATATTTGTCATCTGGGCCCACAACCAGAAATGTAGACAGACTATTTCAAATTTGATGACGATGAACCCACTTTGAGACTAAAAATGCTTGGAGACGGCTTGATGACAAAACCTTGTCGAAACTTTGTACACTTGCTGTTATGTTAAACTTATATTAAAGTTTTTCTTCATTACCCATTCAAGCCATCTCCAGGCATTAGTAGACAAACTATCTCAGTGAGGCCTTGTCCATTTATGAAATGTCCTGACCCAGATACTGTGTGGGAGTTTCAGCCATAGCAAATACAACCCTTGAGTAGCAGAATACACTAGTAAACGGATGGTGAAGTTAATGATTCAGGAGCAACCGAAAGACTCTGATGACCTAGCGTTGTTTTTCTTTGCTATCTAGCAAAGTCAAGCCCAAGCAGAACAAGTAGAGGAGTTCCATGCAGATGCATGTAACAAGGAGCACTGGTATGAGCAGTTACAAGTATAAGAAAGTGTGATTCCTGGAGCTCTGGACTTTACACATTACAAAGACTGAAGGGAACCAAGGTGTAAGCTGCACTTTTGCTAACATTTGACAATGGTTCTTCTGGCCATGAGTGAGTGTGGTTTGAGCACTCTTCAGTGTGTATGCTGCCCAGAATCAAAACTGGCCTAGATAAAATAAACTTAAAAAGAGGATTATTGGGCCTCCTCTGTAGAAGATGTGTCGATGTTGTATTACTAACAGTTACAATGTTAGTAACATTATTAAACTCTACCTATAAAACATTAAAAGTATAAACAGTGAAAATAGTAAAAAACAAGTTATTTTTTCTTTTGATTGCAGTATTTGAAATTAGCTATTGTACAACCTTTTTTACAGATTTAATTTTGTAATCAAATATAACTCCAACACCAGATATTTTTAATACTAGCATATGTTTATTCTATTCAACAGTACTGCTGTAGTCTTATTTGGTGCTTAACAGTTTACAAACGGCCTGGCACGGCCAGATGATTAGGTTGCTCGACTCATAATCTGAGGGTTGCGGGTTTGAATTCCTGTCCCACCAAACATGATCGCTCTTTCAGCCATGTTGGCATTATAATGTCACGATCAGTCCCACTATTCGTTGGTAAAAGGGTAGTCCAAAAGTTTGCTGTGGGTGGTGATGATAAGCTGCCTTCCCTTTAGTTTTTCACTGCTAAATTAGGGATTGCTAGCGCAGATAGCCCTGGTGTAGCTTTGTGCGAAATTCAAAACAAACAAACAAACGAAAACTTATCCATTGTTCTATATGCTAGCACAGACTGTCGAGGAAGTGTTAGCTGAGAACTGGATAACATGAGCACAGGAAGAAATACACATGTTTAGTGAAATGAGTAAATAGTTAGATGTAGTGAAGACACGTACTTCACCATATCACCATCAATCTGATGGTTTGGCAAAATAGATAATAAGACTACCAAACAGATGTTTGGGAATCTTGTTCATCCCAACAGGAACAAACACTTATCATATGTGATTATAGCGTATAAAGCAATAGAATAGGGATTTACAGGCTTTTTGCTGAACATGCTCATGTTTTAATGGGAAATATTACTTCCTATATGCATGTTTTATGGTCTTACCTCCAAGAAGAAGTTCCCCAGTGTCCTCAAGTGTACGTGGAGTGGTTGAAATTGAAACAACTCTAGAAAGCAGCATGTCAACAGAAGAAGTGTTATTATCAGATGGTGAATTAATGGATGTTCCAATGTACCAACTGGGCGTGATTATGGCAGCAACTTGGATCCAGATTGATTGACCCATACCTGATATCCTTACAAGTTGGTCTTCTGACATATGAGCTACAGTAGACATGAGGTGCACAACAGTGTGTGGAACACGTTGATAAGTTGTGTCCATACATTACAGATGCGTCTTTGTCTATTGGCTTAAACAGGAGTCTGGAGAGGAAACCAATGCACCAAACAAGAAAAAAACACCATCTTCCTTTTACCTGACAAAGAAGAGGAAGCTGCAGAGACTTATCTGACATTCTTTGATGAACCAGGTGAGAAATCACTGAAAATGGAAACAACTAACAGATACAAACAATCATCAATGACTTCCTGATATAGGTGGGATTGGTTATCAAAGCTAGGATGATCAGATAGTCAAGAGATTACTGGTTGAAAGGGTAATGTGATCCGTGCTCTCTGATCCATTGAGTAGTATTGAAAAGTATTGAGTTAAAGTAGCCATTGGAAACAGATGGTTAAAAGTAAATAGCATCCCTGGCTTTATGAAACATTGGGTAGAAATATCCTTATAATATATGCACTACATTTCACAACTGCTACTTGCTCTTTGACGGTTAGGGCAGCTGCAGACTTGTATGATCATGAACTGAAAGGAAATGACATTCTTTGCTTTCTAAGCTATCAGATAGTATTGAGATGTAACTTATGCATTACATTGTAGAATTATCACTCGATTATCGAGTGATGATTGATTATCAACAGTTAACACAATCATGTGACTGAAAGGTCAATGAGTAAAAAAAAACATTGTGACCCTTTGCTTCCTGAGCAACTGGATCAATTTTCTGATGCAAAACATTGTACAACATTTTGAGAAAATCACTGACAATCTAGCTAAATGGTGAAAGTACTGCAGAACGTGCCACCCACTACTTCCTAGATTTTTCATTAAACTTTATGGAAGTTACACCAGATCTACAATGTGTCAAGGAGTTCTGTCTACTCTGAGCCTGTATTGGACTATAGTAGTAAAAGTGTAAATTATAAACTTAGTAAATAGGCTTTTAGTTCAAAAGTCTCTATTTTGTCTGAATTTTGCCACTGGTTATTTGGTCTGTTAAACCTGAAATTTAAATAGACTGAGTTTGACTTACACTAGATGACAAGATGACTAGATGACATCACTACTAAGTATATCTTTGGCAGGTAATTCAAATGTTACCACGTGGTTCATGAAGTAGCTGGAGGTAAGCTATATAAACTATTAAAGTACTTGACAAAGTGTAATGATGGTATAGTTATATGGTAATGTATGTATGTATGTAAACGAATACAGATGTGGACCACACTCTGCAGAAACATTACATGGAGGTCAAATTTTAGTGTTTTTAGACATTTAGATTAACACACATGAAGCAGTTACACAATGAGTATGGTAATAAATAAGAAAAAAAAACAAGTAAAAGACAATGAGAGCATAGAAACAAATAATTTGATCTCGACATTAAGAATTGATGAATATGAAGTTACCTATAATGATTGATATGGAAAAATTATTGGAAAATGCAGTGTCATGGTACTGTTATAAAAGCTAATAAGAGAATGTTTGAATTTCTACATTGAAACATTTGGCAGGTGGTGAATTTGTCATGGAAGAGATAAAAGTAACAAAGAGACTCACACTGTGGTGAGAGAATGAAGACATAGTTTTTGTCTGGGGCTTTATAGAACACAGTTTTCTATGGTATATTTTCACAATGCAGAAAATATTTCACCTTGATCAAGTTAAAATATTCATGAGTAGATAAAATTATCAGCAGTAGATGAAATTCACGGATGATGGCTCAGATATCATAAGAAATATACACACGTGATGTACCCTGTGTTATATACATTTGTGATAGGAATATTTTCAGTCATGCAGATTGGAACTGTTTCTAATAAGTGAACAGTTTTACTGAATAATTTCTTATTATTCCATTACAAAATACAATTTTGAAGCACGTAAATGCAATATATATGTGTAATAGGGGCAGGAATATGATGCCACTTTGAAAGTGAATCCTTGTAATACATGCCAAAACTGTTACAGAATTTGTAAATGGAAGAATGTCCCTAGGGAAAGACAGTGAAAGCATTGGCAAGGACTAATTGTACAAGTTGATTTGGCATTGCTTTCCTCAAGTCATATCAATTCTGTATGACCTATGCAATCTTGACCACCATTCCTATCTACTTGAATTGAGTTCTGTTTTTGACAACAAGATGGTACGCTAGAAATGAGGCTCCATAACTCAGGCACTCTGATGAACCTTTGATCAACACAACTCAGTTAACCTCTGCATTTTAATCTGGACTTTCATTATTTAAAACCAAGTTTAGACCATGATAAATTACCATTTCATTAACTAACCAGTGGTTTTTCTGCCTTGTTCCACTGAATTCTCTTTGTGACGCATTCTCTTTCTTTTTGCCAATGCTATGTATTTTATATTCACCTTTTAAACATTAAAACTGCTTCAGAATACCCAAACCTTCCTCTACAGTGAGGGGTATCAGATCATTGCAGAGACAGAGAGTGCTGAACTAAGATTTACCATTATTGATCCTTTGGATAAAGATGCATTGCTTTCCAATGCATACATGGGAGAGCTCGCTAATAAGTGACTGGATTGTTGTAGATGTCTATGAGATCAAGTTGCCTGCAATGTCTGATGATGTCCCTTATGCCACTAGGAAGTCTGAGGATGTCTCCAGCATTGGATCACTGAACTCAACACCATTCCAACAGCAGAAGCCTAACCTCCAAGTGTCTCAACACCAGGAGTTAATAGCGATGTTGATGCCACCTAAAGAGGTGAAGGCTTAGGAGCAACGAGGCCTACTAACTTTTCTCATTGTAGGATGTAGCACTGCCACAAGAAAATTAAAGATATGTTTGTATCTCAAATTGGATCACTACATCCCAAGCCAAAGAGCTTTCATGCACTAGATGCATCTTAAGGGACATCCAAGTCCTGGGAAAAGATAGATGGGGATGGGCTCCAGCAAGACTTCAATTTCAGATACAGGAGCCAGAGCAATGGCATTTCATGTGAGTCAGAGTTCCTGCCATTAATGAGGTGAAGTAATCATGGGAGACACCCCAGAATAGGCCGAAAGTAGAACTTCCTATCAAGCCACCTAAAGTGATCATGCGTCATTATCAGGAAATGGCAGCTGAGTGGACAGATGCCTGGGTTCTTTATAACTGGGAAGATGATCAAGTAAAGCAAAAGGCCACTTCACCATTAAGATATGAAGAGGAGGTCTGTGGGACAGGATATCTAAAGCTGAATAAAACCTGATGAGGACCTGAACTATTAATAAAAAGACAACAGTAACCCTGGAAGATATGCTGGCAGGGTTAAAATGAGAGGAGTGAATCCTCAATGACTTTCTGGGATGAATGTATATTTTGTATATATATATATTTAGATTATTGTAAATTATTTGTATGTATATATTTAAATTATTGTAAAGTATTTTGTATATATATATTTAAATTATTGTAAATTATTTTGTATATATATATATTTAAACTATTGTAACATATTTTGTATATATATATTTAAATTATTGTAACATATTTTGTATATTTTGTATTATATTATACATTATGTTTCCCTCTATATTCTGCATACATGAGTGTATGCAGAAGGTATAGGCCTACCATATTTTCTGTGTACAGTTTGATTTTGTAGATGATGGAACCTTTACTCTTTCATGTACGCAAGCGTATGTGTGCGTGTATGGAAGAGTGGGAAGCCAACATTTGTTTATCTTTAACATATTATATTCATTGGTATTACTATGATTATATGTGTGTGTGTGTGTGTGTGTGTATACATATGTATATACACATACACATATATATATATATATATATGTATATACGATTTTTTCAAATAAAGTGTATTACATCAAAAGCGTACAGGAAATCACTCAGCACTGTATAGCCATGACAAAATTATAATATAACCTACAATTTATTTATTGTACATGTAGACGTACGCGCCAACAAAGTTCTAATATATCAATGTAAAAGTATACCATTTGTTCAAAAGCTATCATTTTAAAGTGCAAATGTCTGCGGTTATAGCTACCAAAAGCATTGGGGTTATTCCGTCTATCAGACATAATCAAAACAAGAAGATGCAGAGCTAGTCAGCATGTAACCGAAAAAATGAGGATTAGGATCTGGATGCTAGAACTCACAACGTCATAGATCCCACTATCACTCACCGTCTATAGCCGGTTGTGGGTATGATAGTTATCCCTAAAAAAACCATAAAAATAAAAATTAGTTAAATAAATAAATTATAAAAAGGAATATCTATAGTACAATTAGAAGTTAAAGTACTTAAATTTATTTAATTATACTATAGATATCCCTTTTCCTGTTTTTAAAAGAAAAATCAAAGAAATTCAGAAAACTATTTGTGATTACTCCAATCGATAAAGCTAATAGTAACTTTGGATTTATATGTAAAATATTTTATACACAGGTTATAATAAATGAAATTAATACAACAAAAACTTTTACCTCAGATCAAAATACAATTATTAACATAAAATTATAAAAAATAAAATATACCTGTTGATTCTAAATACTTAAATGTACCTTTCTTATATGCAATTCCAAAACTACATAAACTCCAAGTAAGTTTCGATTTATTACAAATTCAGTAAATACCATTACCAAACCAGTAGGTATCATATTAAATAAAATTTTGGATTTACTATTATCTGAAATAAAACAAAAGTCTCTAAGTATTTCGAAACATGTATTCTGGATAATAAAAAACAATATTGCTACGTCTCCGTTCGCTGGTTAATTTTCCTTAAATTCGTTCCGACGAAACTTTAGCGACACAAGTCCTTTCTTAACCCGATGACTACCGGTACTAACTTTCTTAGTAGGCAATACAAGTGTGCATTTATGAATTGAAAAAATGATAGAGAACTTATCTTTTAATGGATTTCTGATTTTATTTTTATAAATAGTAGCATAACATCCAATTATTTGTACAAAATTGTATTCTTTAATGAAGTTTAAAGAGAAATTTAATGAAAAAATTCCTAAAATACGTTTTAGACTGTAAATAAGCGCCCTCTAAGAAGAAATGTTTTTTCAAATATTTTTTAAAGATATTTCCTTTTACTTCAGCACTGGTCCTGCCATCTATGATTGGTATCTAAACCTTTTTCTAGTCTGTTTTCTTTATAAAACTGAGTCTGGTCGTGTTAAACCTCAGTTGTAAAACTTTTAGCCAATCCTAGTCGAAAGTGTCAATTTCAA
>NW_013669382.1:0-10602 GCF_000517525.1 Limulus polyphemus
ACATTTGTGGGATACTTTACTAATGCTGGGCCTGAGTATAAAAGTGGGATATTTTGATAGTTTTTCCTTGTCTTTCTTCCCTTAACCACAGCAGCCACACAGCAACTGGGTAATTTGTACATACATCAACATGAATACAGATTTTGTTTACTTGTTTTTCCTTTGCTGACCATGATTGAATTATTTTCCTTTGACAATAATGAATCTGAATTTTACTGACACATTAAACTTTTCTGTTGGGTATCAGTGTACCTGAATATCACAAAATAAATTGAACATGTGATATGTCAAGTGCCGTTTGAACTTTGGAAATGTGGGTATGTACTCAACTGGTTTGCATACAAGACAATGAGTAATGAACTGTCCAACTCCGTAAAAAAAAAAAAAGAGTGAGAGAGAGAAGAAAGAGATATGACAGTAGGTGCTTTTTTCTTTTTAGCAGGAACGTGGTTATCAGAAGTTTTATTTGTGTGGTTGTTCAGACACCTACTATCAAGTTCTACCAACAGCGTGAGTCTAAAGACAGTGCATCTGTCATTAAAATAAAAGTGTTTGCCAACCACTGGTGAAGAGTACAAGGTCAATAACTGAGTGGACATACTTGTAAGATTTGGTTTGGTTTCTTTGGAATTTCACGCAAAGCTACCCGAGGGCTATCTGTGCTAGCCATCCCTAAATTTAGCAGTGATAGACTACAGGGAAGTCATCACCACCCACCACCAACTCTTGGACTACTCTTTTATCAATGAATAGTGGGATTGACTGTTACATTATAATTCCCCCACAGCTGAAAGAGTGAGCATATTCGGTGTGATGGGGATTCGAACCTACGACCCACAGATCATGAGTCGAGCACCCTAATCTCCAGGCCATGCCAGGCCTAACTTGTAAGATGCATGACAAATCAGCGTATATCACAAGTTACTTAACCTTTCCACAGCAGTCAGGATTCAACCATCCAAGATGTGCTATGCAAACATTTTAAAGAAAATTTGCACTTGGCAATGTTAATAGCCTGTTAAAAATCAGTTTGTTTGAGATGTAAACATGTAAATACAGTTTAGTAATGTTTAGAACATAAACAGTGAATGACTGACTGGAAGTACTTTATGTGCCCTGATGAGTCTCATTTCTTTCTGTGGTGATGGTAGTATAAAAATGTTACCACAGATTAGAAACAGCCCTTTAAATGCCAGGTGTGGCTTACCTTTTAAAGCTCGAAATTCTGAAAACAAAACAAACAAGGAGAGGCAACTCACAAAAATATTAGTAAGAAATAGCTTTTTTTCTTTGAGATTTTTATTTTAACTATACTAATGCATTTGTTAAACAGTTGTGTGACTAGCAGAAAATGCTACTTTTCCAAGTGAAACTTTGTATAAATAAATACAAATAAGTAAAATAAGTGGTGCTTACACAGAAATTGGAAACATTAAGAGAGTTGCATGTGGTCTTCATGGTTACAACTAGCCTTTTACCACCAAATCCAATTTTACAACTAATTATTTTATTTTGTATTTGGGCTAATGAAGAACTAGGATGTTATCTTACAAGCCTTATCTCGCGAACGTTAATGCAGTGACATAAAGAAGCAATTCCACTAAAAACTGCAATAAAACAGACTTTGGTCATTTGTGAAATTCCCTAATTTTAGTTGAGTATTGTTAAGCCTATTTTCAGTATCTAGCTTACTACAGTACTTTACTTTTATTTCATACAAAAAAAAAGAAATGACTCAAATACCAAGGAAGCAAAACCCTCATTGCTTTAAACTTCACTGTAATTAAATTTTGCTAAATTCATTAAAAATTATTGTTCTGTAATTCTTTGATTGTACCTAATGTGATGCGGCACATTATAAAGTACAAATACTGAAGCCTTGTATGAAGAATTCGGTTACGTTGATATCTTAAATCCTCGCTCTAGGAATAATTTGAAAATTAAGTGTACAAAAATTACTGCAAATAAGATAAGCCATTTTTTAATAACTGTTTTCTAACCTAAAAAATTAAAATAGCAGGGATGGTTTTTGTGTGCTTTTGTGTGGATTTTCTAAAGTGTTAATCAAGCTGAAAGAAAAAAGGTTTTCCAGAAAATAAAAGACTTGAACAGATACCGAAACTTACTTTAATATATGTATATAAAGATGTATAGAGGTCAATAAAGAGTTATCTTTTAATAAAACAAACACTTGTATAGTAGGAGCAGATTTATTTGAAAAGTTGTACAGTACTTTAAACAGCAGTTTTTTTCAAAATCTTAGGCCAGAGTCAATGGTATTCGGTGAGTCATTTATTAAAATGTTGCCTTGGCTTACACAACAAACTATGATCAGTTATGGTAAGTCATTTAACAAACCTTTTTACACTATACGTTGTTTTACAAACCTCTCCTCAATTTCTGTTCATGTAGGCTCATTATATAAATTTAAATTGATTTACGTAAATCTAGAAATTTTGGTTGTTAACAGGAACTTATTAAAAACATTACTTGTCATCATTTTTTTTAAGAGAGCATGTGAGATTAAACAGACATTAAAAAATAACTTGTCACACATTTAAAAAAGAGGGCAGAAATAGAAAAAACATTTCAAACATACTTAATAATAATTACATTTCAGTACAGTCACAAATTACTTTAAACACCAACAGTTACATCTGTATATTTTTTGACTGAGATTATAATGACAGGTTGTGGTCTGCAAAGCTAATAAAGTTGGAGTCTGACACAAAATGTATCAAGATAAATGTATAAATCACAGAAAGAAATACTAAAATAGTAATAAAAAATTATGATACACACTACTAGTCCAAAGGAAAATGGTATAATTAATTATATAAATAAAATCAAACACTCATGAACAAGACATTCCTGAAATCTATGTAAATTATTTTGTTACCTACACAAAGTTATCTATCACTTCATATTTCGTTGGATTATAATCTAAACCACAGCTAAGTAGAAATTTAAAAAAGCAAGACCCCCTGTATTTCAAATTAGTTATAGCTTTATCAAGTAACAATGTTGTAACCAAAACTACACATGAAATATTAAGTTTAAAACCAACAAGTTATTAATAAAAAAATTTGCCTACATTGTAAAAGAAAGTATGTTATCTAATTCCAGATATTCTGTGAAAACTATACCAAATAGTAACAATATTATTATTTAACTGTACCAGTAAACATACCAGAAATCCCCCCCCCCATCTATACCATAACATCCAAACAATTGCTAGTAAATAATGATAATTTTTATTTGATATTAACAAAAAAGTTTTTCATTAATTTTTAGATCTTACTATATGAATTAGTTGTGTCCTAAAAATGATGAAAAGTTAAAATGTTGGGATTCATTATGATCAAGGTAAGAAAGAACTGTGATTTGGTTACTCAAAATACTTTCATATTAATTACATGATTTTTTTAATTTCAAGCAGTAGTACAAGTGAAGTGATAGGAAATTTAAATATCTTTAGTTATTTTCAATCATTGACACCATTAGTAGTAATATTATTAATATAACATTTTTTTGCAAAACATAAAAAAAAAGCAAGCCTTCAAATGTGTGGATCAATATATTGTGGAATTCCTAAACTTTAGTGTAGTTGAAAACAAATTAATAATACATTATTGTTTTCGCAAGAAAAGGGGAAAATTTACTTCTTAAGTTTAACTTACTTTTGCTAACTTCTACTAAGCTTTTACTTTTTGGAAGGAAGGGATGCTCTTCACTGAACTTTATAAGTACAATATAGACTAACATAATGTTGCTAGTATGATCATAATATTGCTAAAAAAAATGTTTAACAGATATCATCACGGCAAAATGTTGGCACAAAATTAATAATCAACCCAAAAGAATTAAACAGTAGCAAAAGAAGAGAGCTTAATTATGTATATGTCATTATTATGGGCTTAAATCTTACTCTTAACTTTATGTATGGTCTAATACTTAATACAGATTTCTGTTGCAATTAGCTTTGCCTTTACTTTTACCAAAAGAAAAGAATTAAACTGAGCTACCTCATCATATAGGGTGACTTGCTAAAGTATACCAAAATATAAATCATTTGATAACAAAATAAAAAGTATACGGAAATAAACCTGAATTAACTATATTCGGCACATTTTTTATCTATTCCCAGTTATTTTGGTGTGATGTTTGATACTAGTCCTCGATAAAGCTGATCCATCAAAGTTGGTAATAAATAAAAGTATTTTCTAGAGATTAGTCAATTCTTGAAAAACAATTTTTACAATATTCAGTAAATGTTCAACTCATTTAGGAAGAAAGATGTTAGCATATAACTATTCTAAGATCTTGCAACAAGATAAAAATATTTTGCATACATTATTTTAAAATCAGATCAAAAATTATATGATATATACATACTAGTCCCTTCATTATTTAAACCTTCTCTGGAAAGCCACAAACTAGCAAGGAATAATAAATAGTCATAGAATTTCTAAACCAAAATATACCACACATATAAAAAAAAACAACAACATAGTACATAAAGCAATTGCTCAAGTAAATTATTGTTTGTTTGTTATGGATTTCGTGCAAAGCTACACGAGGACTATCTGCACTAGCCATCCCTAATTTAGCAGTGTAAGACTAGAGGGAAGGCAGCTAGTCATCCTCTCCCACCGCCAACTCTTGGGCTACTCTTTTATCAACAATTAGTGGAACTGACCATCAGATTATAACGTCCCCACGACTGAAAGGGCGAGCATGTTTGGTGGGACGAGGATTCGAACCGACAGATTGCGAGTCGAGCACCCTAATCACCTGGCCATGCCAGGCAAGTAAATTATTACTTGAAACCACTTACCAATTTTCATAAAAAAAATGTAGAAAGAATTTCGTTTTTGGCACAGTGAACATTAGAACCACTGTTGTGCAGGATTATTATCACTGAATAATGGAGAATCTTCGTTAGGAAAGTTTCTTACATGCAATTTCTATTCAACTTCACTTAAAATGACTTAAAACTCCACTTAAGATAAGTTAAACATTTTCAAAACTTGCAACATACAAAATAATAAAAAAAAGTTATCACTTACATAAGTAATATAAGAATATAGCAATCTTTTACTTCTAAAAATATATATAATATGATGTACAAATGTAATAAACCACACATGCTTTAAGCTAGAAAAACATTAAAGTACATATATTAAAATTTTAAGTAATAAATGTTACAATTTACTGAATGATTCAGAAATTCTATAAAGTCAAATAAACAATGTTCCCATAATGACGAACTATTTTGTAAAAGAAAGATTAATGTATAAAAATAAACTAAAGACAATAAAACCATATCAAACAGGCTAAGCACTGATTTCTATATATACATCACTATTTCTCTTCCAACAACTGAACCAAAACGGGTCTCACGATACGTAAACTTACACCTGATTAGAACATGAGCAAGAAAATGTCTTAACTGCACAAAATAATTTCTCTGTTCAGAACATACAGTTTACAACTACACGGCCTGTATATTAAAGTACAAGTCTTTATTTATTTACAATATAAGATGAAAGAATACTAACCTATAAAAATGCAATAAATACGAAAAAAATCGACATTTCAATGAACAAAGGAAAAGTTAAAAACTTTTACATATGAAATGCTCCAGTTTTATGACATTAAATTCAGCAACGTGTAATTATAACAACTACATTTATTATTAACTGTATTTCATTTAAGTGGAGCAATTATTTCTATCAGATATGACGAGGATAAAAACCTCCCCAGTTAGTTATATTACATCCAGTACAAGCCTGTAAATGTACTTGATAACAAAACTCAAATGCATTTGAAAAAATGTATTAGACAGTTAAAGCAATAACTAGGCAATTCTTAACAGATTGAATGTTTGTAATTTATATATCTAGGTCACATAATGTAAGTCATACTTCATGAAAGTAGACATTTTCTGACAACTTTGACAAAATTAAAGCAAATCTGATAGAAAATTAAATGCCATTAGTTTATTATTTTAATGGAAGACAACTGTCTGTAAAGAATTTTTTTACCATGTTTATTTTGTTTCATGAAGGTTTTAGCAGATAATTACCTTGAAACTAGTGTATAAACTTAAAACAAATTTAATGGAAAGACTGAATACGTTAGAAACCAACTGACTTGGTACTGAATGTAGGTAAGAGATCATGAACTGTCTGTAATTTTTTAAACTCAAGAAGTTACAATGTCGGATCAAATTAGATGATGTCATTAAACACAAGTCATACTTAAAGATAATAATTAATGGCAAAGATTTCCAAACATTGTTTAAAGTAAAAATAACACAATTAAACCATACCCACACACATACAGGTTCAATTTTAAGTAAAGTGAGGTCAGCATTCTTAATAAATTTCTTTTTTTTGAAGCAAAGTTGTTAGGATTTGATACTATTTTGGAAGTGTTGAAGAGGTGATTTTATTAGTTACAACAGTACTTCTATATTTTTACATGTTGTTTGAAAAAAAGGTATTGCCAATATTAATGTGAGAATTATAAAAGTCGCTTTACTTGCACAAACTGGAATACCAATAATGTTAACTTTTTTTTTAACTACACAAATTTCTTTTGAATGAGTATGATAAGAGTTGTAACCTGTTTCCACAAGTAGTGATTCTCGACAAATTAAGTTACACAGTTGTATCAACCTCACAAACTATAGTAACCTGTTTCCACAAGTAGTGATTCTCGGCAAATTAAATTACACAGTTGTATCAACCTCACAAACTATAGTAACCTGTTTCCACAAGTAGTGATTCTCGACAAATTAAGTTACACAGTTGTATCAACCTCACAAACTGTAGTAACCTGTTTCCACAAGTAGTGATTCTCAGCAAATTAAGTTACACAGTTGTATCAACCTCACAAACTATAGTAACCTGTTTCCACAAGAAGTGATTCTGTGCAAATTAAGTTACACAGTTGTATCAACCTCACAAACTATAGTAACCTGTTTCCACAAGTAGTGATTCTCGGCAAATTAAGTTACACAGTTGTATCAACCTCACAAACTATAGTAACCTGTTTCCACAAGAAGTGATTCTCTGCAAATTAAGTTACACAGTTGTATCAACCTCACAAACTATAGTAACCTGTTTCCACAAGTAGTGATTCTCTGCAAATTAAGTTACACAGTTGTATCAACCTCACAAACTATAGTAACCTGTTTCCACAATGAGTGATTCTCGGCAAATTAAGTTACACAGTTGTATCAACCTCACAAACTATAGTAACCTGTTTCCACAAGTAGTGATTCTCTGCAAATTAAGTTACACAGTTGTATCAACCTCACAAACTATAGTAACCTTTTAACACATGAAACAGTACAATAAACCTTGTTGTTCATTAGCAAACAGTGAATGAAAACATCATACATATGAATTGTTTTAGTACAAATCCAATACACTGCACTGAACTTAACCTTGTGATTTCATACACTTATAAATTCAAATTGTTTTTCTATTTTTAGTTTTAATATATACTTGCAGTAGCCTACATATTTAAGATTTGTATATGCACAGGTGTTATGCCAAATTTTATTGTTTTTACCACCCGTACGATTTGTTCAACATGTACTGCCATTCACCAGTTCCAGTGCAGTAAAAATGTGTATCTTTTTAATCTTTCTCATCACTTCATATAGCTTGTTAGAATTTTCTTTATTTACATTCAAACGTAGAAGGATATCTTATTTGCAGTATGTTACCAGATTCATTTCAGTTGATGCGTTTTATTAAAAAACTAATTATTCTTGACTGTATTTATAATACACTTAGGGATAGAAGGGGAAACATGGTAGGAATTTATATAGATTACATACCAAACTACTGAAAGAAAATTAAGGGAAATAAAATCATACTGACAGAATTAATACTGGTTTTAAACATTATGTTACCAAGCTCCAACATGAATTCTGTTATCTCGACACCATTAAACAGAAACTGAGATTCAAAATTACACCTTTGAAATCAATGAGATGGTAGTGTTCTTGATTGTTTACACCCATGGATCTAACGTTAAAATTACAGACATACTATACTGAAACATTATTCTTTAACTTGTAAACATCATGTGATAAGAGGAAGTAACCAAACTTAAAGACAGATCTAAACTAAGTAAAGTAAGCTACACCAGGTGAGCATATTACCCTTTTTCTGGCTTTCAACCTGTACCTTGTCCAATATGCAGACACAGAACTAATTCACTCTTTGATTACTTAGCATAAAATTTCGCTAAGAAAAACCCCTCATTCTGACTCTGAGTCGCTGTCATCAAATCCTGACAAATCAATGTCTTGTAACAGTCCACGACTTAATGCATATTCCAGAAGAGCAAGGTGACAGAAAACGTACTGGTCCGGCATTTGGATGCTGTGGGCTCGCTGGAATCGAATCTTTTCTACCGTTCCTCTAACATCAATCATTCCTGTAGCTTCTAGTTGTTGAATACAGCTATCTAGTGTGATAAACGTACCTGAAAACAAACACCAAAACATATACAAGAATACAGCTATGATAAAAGTACCTGAAAACAAACCCCAATGGTTTCAGCTTAGAATAATTTAGTACTCAAAGAACTGTATGCAAGCTTCACATAAAGGTGTTCTATGGTTTCAGTTTATAATAACGTAATACTCAGAGAACTGTATGCAAGCTTCATATATAGCTGCTGTATGGTTTCAGTTTACAACAATTTAGTAAAAACTACCAATGACAAACTGTTTGTAAACTTCACTTATAGCTGCTGTATGGTTTCAGTTTATAATAATTTAGTAAAAACTACCAATGAGAAACTGTTTGTAAACTTCACTTATAGCTGCTGTATGAATTCTATAAGTTAAAAAAAAGAGAAAATATAAAACAACAAGTAATGAGTAAATTCTTTTTTTAAAGTTTTGTTTTGGAAGAAGAACTTGTTTTATGAGTTATACAATCACAGAATACAGGAAGTAAAACTGCAGAATTACTAATGACCAATAATAAAAGGTGTCAATGAAGTAGAACCAAGCTGAAGGACAATACAAAAATTCAGAAACTTTAAAATCTAATAACAAGAGCCAAATCTGTAAATATAGTTTTCAAGTATCTTTCCTCTCATTTACCGATTTTACTTTTCAGAACTTTATATTATTATGGCAATCCCTTTGTAATTCTCTCATGTATGGTAACAAGATAAATTTATTTGCATTAACCATTGCAAAATATACAATACTGCAATGAATGCCATTATTATTAAATCTTGCAGAAATGTATATCTATCATGCCTACTTTGAGGGAAGTGTCAGCTGTTAAAAATATTTATTTCTAGCCTTACCTGTTCTCCCAATACCAGCACTACAGTGTACAATAATAGGTGGACCACGAGGATGGTCCTTCCATTCTGTTCCTAACACTAGTAATGCTTGGGCCTGTTGCTCTCTTACTTTGTCACGGAAAGTCAGCATGGCCAAAGCTGAGTGGGGAACTCCATAATCAGGCCAGCTGATAAACTGCAAATGGACAACTTCTCGACAAGTCTCCGTCTAAATAAGGAAGAACCCAAAATAAATTAAAGATGTTTCACTGTCAATATAGATCGTAAATTTTGTTGGACAAGTTTCTTGTATTGCACAACATTTCAAACACCTAGATAATTTTCCCTTATCAGAACAGATCTTGAAGCATTGTGTTAACAAGAACTAATGACCCGTGTTAAATCTTTAATGGACAATACCTGCGTGGAGACATGCAGCAGTTGGAGCTTTGATCTATACTAATGCCTTCATCAGGTCCTCAAAAAACAAAAAGAAAAAAAAAGCTTACATTATTTAACAGGATAACAGGTATTTACAAACTCCTTGTGTGACAAAAAAGCTAATTATTCAGGTCAAAGACACCAAGATTCAGACATCCTTAGCAAAACCTAGGCAAGTACACTCCATTAATGATTTAGAGATAATAATACCTGCTCTACCAAAACTTAATACAGCTACCTGACAAACACTACAAGAATATTAGGGTAACCAAGCATCACAAAGAAAAAACTATCATCTGTGTACTGACATAAAATGTACAGTTCCATCACCAAAAATTCTCTCACAGCAAAGTAGTACAATATACTTTACTTTCCTTAGACTTTGTCTTTAAAATAATTTAAAGCAGACCTGTACAGGTCTGCATCCTGGAAAAGACATACAATGAAAAATATATATAAAAACTAAAAATGGTTTTGAGAAATTAATTTCACTACTAAACCAAGATATTATGACATCAAGACTGACTTAAACTTTTTGACAAACTTTTTACACTTACCTCTCAAACAACAAACAAATTAAAAGCCTGTGATAGACTGGTATTTTTTAACATCAAGACTGACTTGCACTTTTTGACAAACTTTTTACACTTACCTCTCAAACAACAAACAAATTAAAAGCCTGTGATACACTGGTATTTTTTAACATCAAGACTGACTTATACTTTTTGACAAACTTTTTACACATACCTCTCTAAAAACAAACAAATTAAAAGCCTGTGATACACTGGTATTTTTTAACATCAAGACTGACTTACACTTTTTGACAAACTTTTT
>NW_013669382.1:11384-29701 GCF_000517525.1 Limulus polyphemus
AAGTTACTCAAATTTTGTATTAAAAATGAGCTATACAAGTGAAAAGGTCGTATAGTTCCAAGTGAGCAGTCAAAATCATTTCACCCAAACACCCCTGTTTTGTCTCAAGTTACTCAAATTTTATATTAAAAATGAGCTATACTAGTGAAAAGGTCGTATAGTTCCAAGTGAGCAGTCAAAATCATTTCACCCAAACACTCCTGTTTGTCTCAAGTTACTCAAAATTTGTATTAAAAATGAGCTATACTAATTCCAGCAAAAAACAATAATGTAAATGATGGTAAGAGACAAAATAACTGGAAATTTTAACTTAAAAGGCAGTATTTTAGTCAAGCACATGTACGTGTCTATCAGACTTATGATGGATTAATCTATTGTCAATAAACAGACTATACAACTTGGAAAAATTTCTGTGAAAGTATATATTTAACAATTTGAAAGAAAATATAACTACTAAGAGGTAGAAGTTTGGGTAAATTTTAATGATTACATGTGAAGCTGGTTTTTGTGAACATGCACGCTTTTCATGCATACACAACCACACTAGTCCAAGGCTAGTACGTATGTAATACAAACTTTGTTAGTCTCAGGTGTTGGGCTAGTTATTTTTTTATAACTCTAAACAAGCATCTGTAGTGAGCAGAATTATTCAAAGTTCAATATGACTGCAAAAACAAGCTGAAACTATTTTTTACTAGTAACTAATAATCTATATCTGTGTTTTACTAATCTATTTACAACTTTATCACTGCATATTATACTTTAAAATATTCATCAGAACATAGGATTTGTAGGAAAAATTCTTCTTCACAAATACTTGTCTGCTACAGCATGGAATATTATAGTTTTCAAGTCATGTGAGGTATTATTCACTGTAAGTAATATTATGAAAATGACAAAAGGAAACATGTGTACATGTATCTTTATTAAAAAGAATCGAAGCACATTAGTCCATCATAATCAAACTTTTTTTAAGAACACTAAAAGACTCAGTTAAGTAAAGCAACTTTTCTAAAATACTTAGTACTGTAAACAAATGAGAAATTAGCTCTCGTATAATTCGCAAGTTTCTGTGGTTCTCCTAATATAATTAGCAAGGTACAGAATACGCATATTATTGAGAACACGTTACATTACCTTTAAGTCCGTAAGTACCAGACTTGTAAGAATGAAATCTTTGAAATGTTCAACTCCATTGTTAAAGATGTTGAAATCACCATAGTTAACACTGGTTTCTTCCTGTTTGGGCCAGTACTGACCACACTTCCCCCTGCTACGTTCAATTGTGCGTGTTGTCATGACAATCACAAGTGATTTCTGTTCCCAAACCATTTGCCAGAAATCAGAAAACGTTTTAGGCAGAGGACCTTTTACAAAATATAATAATAACTATGAAGTGCATCCAGTATTAAGAGTTTAAAAGTATTTTAAAAAGAATCTTTTAAATGTCTAAACTTTTCTTATACATACTGAATGTTTCTGCTAACATGTTCATAGCTACTATAAAAAAAAAGTAGTGATTTAAATGCTTGTAATATGTGTAATCATTGTATCACCACCAATAATATAAATAAAATGTAGCTTACAAAGTAAATTTTTATATTATAGATGTTACTCCATTTAAATACAAAACCAAAATATTTCTGCTCAACGTTCAAGTATCAATGTCATCAAAATTCTAATTTTGGGCCATGGTTTCTTATGATTTTATAATTGTACAATGCGCACTTACATCTTAACAAAAATTAAAAAAATGTAACACAGGCTTCCAAATGGTATTCTATTGTATTCTAAAATTACCACACTGTTAAGATTTTTACCAGATATTTTCATTTCAAAAATAGAGCAAATCTGTGCAGGTTTCAGATTTCAGAACAAACCTATTTTTTTTAACAAGTGTATATGTATTTGTGTTTTTGATATCACATAAAAATCATAATTTTGTGCCCAAAATAATAGTCCATCTGTTCTTTTCTTTAAAAAAAATAATTTTTGTAAACAAAAAATATAACCATTCTCTGTAATTTTAATGCTATAAAGAACAGCAGTAAAGTTAGACTCTTATTTTTTTATGTAACTGTTAACTAACAGTTTTCTTTCTTTAATGACACAGTGAATGAAGTGAGAAGTAATGACCAAGAAAAAGTACAAAGGTTGAGTATAATGCATTAAAACAACTTTGGAGCATCATCATCATCATCATCACCCCAATGACCATGCTTCTTTGAAATAGCAATACAGAATAGTTTATACTGCAAATAGCTTTATCATAAGGTGGTCCTGTCAAAAGCATGCCACTGTTCCTTGTTTGCTTTCTATAATCCATCTAATATATGAAGATGATGCCTTCCCATTACCAGTTTCAACAGTTCGATTACACAGAAATCAACAGACACTGTATTCAGCTACTTGACTATTATGCCTTTGTTTAGCATAGCATCAATACCCATTTCATTCTCCAGCTGCTTGAGATAATACAAAGATTGAATGGATTTGTCATGGAAGTAATGTGCTGCTTTTCCAGATGGAGATCCTTCTTGATTATGTTGTGTAATGTTGCGTGGGGCATGAGGATGACTATTGCTACTTTCATGGATTCTCACCCATTACAAGATGCTGCACTCTGCTTACCTTGGTTGGGATAAGATTTTTTGTATGTATCTTTCCAGATGGTCAATGGGTCACAAAGTTGATCCATATTCCCGTGTTTTACAATGTCATTAAGTAAAAGGGATATCCCTGTCTTGGAAACTCTAAATCCCCAATCTAAACATCATCTTTATGACCTGAGTGTATGAATATTTTGAGTAAGAAATGAATGTAACATATCTTTTCCAAAAGCAATCAATTTTGGTGGCATCACACAACCTATAAAATGCCAAACAATGACAAAAAGTAGTTCTGATACATTCCATTCCACTGTGACTTTATATCAGCTGAAGATACCATGTGACATGCTGATTTGTAAATTCAAAATTGCTTTTAATGTAACATATTCAATCCTTTGTATTATATATTACCCCCCCTCAAGAAAAAGAAAAAAATTAACCGAGCATAAATTAAGTTACAGAAACTTGTTTAAAATACATCTTATTAGCCTTTTATGTATACATAGTACTACCTGCTGTACTGATACAATAAAGGTTTAGATATACTTCAATAAAACACCTCAAACCTTATTTTATATCACAGAGTTTGAAGTTCATATCAAGTTGAGGTTTTATATAAACTGTAGATAGAAAATGTTTGTTTAAATATTTAGAACTTAATGCTGTAATCCTTGTTGTGAGGAACAAGAACTATACTGATTTTCTCCGTTTTTCTTTGATCTGAAAATTTGTTTTTCATAGATACACAAAAACATTCAGTCGTTAAACGAGAAAGCTGTTTTACTGCATGATCAATTGATATTTAATAGCTTTTTACATGTATAAAAGGGTTGATTTCATTAAACAATTAAATGTTTCTCCACTTGCACCTTCCTAAAAGGTATATTATTGTTTTTAAATAGGAATGTCTAAAAGTTTTAAATAAAACTTCTTTACATGTTATATCTTTGAAGTAAGCATCAACACTTGTAGTTCTGTGTAAGAAATAACTGCACTGTTATATCTTAAGTATTATCTAGAAGTTAACAAAGCTGATAATTTTTGATTGTATTTATTGTGCTATAGGCATGTGAATAAAAAATGTTATTTGTAATTTTATTTCAATTCTGACACAAGACTGATTGAGTAAATCAAAATGTAGTGTTACACTTATCAGGTCCAGGTGGATTTTTTGTTAATTAAAAGAATGTTACTAAAAAAAAAAATTGAACTTTGGAAGTAGAAATTTCATTCTAATATCTCTTCGATAAAATTTTAATTAACAAGCAGATGCTAAAATATATTCAAAAATAGCTTTCTTTTTAAATATTCAATGAAAATATCCAGTTATGTCAAATTAAATAGTTGAAAGAAAAGAATATACATATATATTCAAATTGAAACAAGTTTGTTTTGAATTTTGTGCAAAGCTACACAAGGGCTATCTGCACAACTGTCCCTAATTTATGTGATTGACCGTCACATTATAACACTCCCATGGCTGAAAGGACGAGCATATTTGGTGTGACGGGGATTCGAACCTGCGACTCTCAGATTGCGAGTTGAGCGCCCTAGCCACCTGGACATGCCGGGCCTTGAAACAAGTTCAATAAAAGTACTTTATTTTCAGTATAAACTGCTTTTCTCAAAACTTCAAAGTAATTAAACAGAGGATTACAGGAAACTCTACAGTTTAAAAGTGAATCAAAAAATCTTCTACAAAATGCTATATTATATATAAAGAATTGTGAAAAAATTACTTTTTCTCTTAAATACTCTTTTATAATTCTTTATATTGCATTTTTTATTATTGAAAAATTATGTGGAATCTTTAAAAAACATCAGACTTCACTGAGACGTTGCAATCCGTCACAGATAAAAGATCAAAAGGTAAAATCTAATGATATTTTTATACGATACCTTGAGTTGAAATAAAAGCTTTTTCTTGCTGAAATCCATCAACATAATTAGCATTAATATAGTCAAGGGATGGTTGGTCAGCTGGACATGTAAGCTTTACACGGGAGTGGTCATAGCTTAATACATCGCTGTAGCGGTTTTTTGGTTGATTAGGTTTCAATCTAAAATAAAAAATAATGACAAGAACTCGTATATTTTAACAGACATATTTCTTAAAATAATCAAAGTTCTATTAGTAGAAACATTTCTTATTGGTAGTAATTTAAAAAAATGTCCTTGACCCAAATAACTCTCAAAGTTTAAGTAGAATGCACAGTATTAGTATTTTTGGATGAAGAGAATATTAGGATTAAATTACCATTTACTGATCTTATGTAACACAAGCATACAATTCTAGCTCTACATATAACATGTCTTAAGCCTAAAATTATATTAAAACAAGTCTTCCTTTTGTTTCTATTATGTTGAGGAAGAACTGTCTGGAAATAATGTTTAATGAAATGCTTTAACTCTTTCGCTACTGAAAATGATTATAAAATACTGAATATGCCTATAAAGACACAAAGTTGACTTCATAATGACTTAAGATCATGGCTAGTGATCTTGTTAAGTTACTCAGCTCTATAGATGTGGATGATTTTGAACATTCATAATACATGTCAATAACTAGAGTACTATTTATTTCTTTATACTGTATGTCTTGTAGCATTTAAGATGTTATTTCAACAAGTGTTTTATTTACTTTATACTTTTATCTTACAAAATCAAATTTCCCTGTTCTGTTAACAGATGTTAACACAATTAAATAGACACTGTATTTCAGTTTGTAACTTTTCATGTTAATTACTGTATTGGGCAAAATAAATGTTCAAATTTAGATTTCTGCATAGTTCTGAGGAGCCTTGTTTGTAAACAATGTACATATAAATTAAAAAAAATTCTGCCCATCAAAATAATATATGTTTATATTTACTAATAAACTACCATTTCCAGAGAATGCAGTTCTGAACATTTTGTTTCTCATGTGATTTTCCCACTATTTCTCAGTATGTTTTCAGAACAACATCTAATGTAATTCTGCCTTTAACCTTACGTTCGTATCCTGGATTTTTTTCTAACCCAAAAATTTTGTACACAATCTCACAAACTTGTGGCAGCACTGAGGCCTTTTCTGTTCCTGGTAGAAACTGCCAATAGAATACACACTTAGTTTCTCCCATTTCTACCCCAGCTGAACTGAGAGCAACACATGGTTTCTTGTGGCTCAGGGATCAAAAATACCCCACAGTACTAAACCAAGATATGTTTTCCCAGATTAGCTATCTCTCTATTATTTGGAATTTATGATACAATAAGAGTTTTTAAAGCTTATACGAAACAATATTTGCTTCAGCAAAGATTTTTGCAGGGTATTAGGTTTTCATTATAGCAATTTCACAATTTCTTATTTTTTATTACAATGAAGACGGATGGCAGACAGTGAAGGTGAGAGAATTAGGCAGATGTTGGATGTCTGTCCCAGTAATATTTAACTTGAGGACGACAGTGAGGGTGAATATGATCAGCTTGAAGACAGTCAGATCACAGTGAAGTTTATATTCAGTGCTTTCAGTATCAAATGATGGTATCACATACAGAAGATTCGGAGTAAGCAGTTAGGTTAGATTAAATGTAAGGCATTTTCATTGATGTTACCCAACAAATGATGTTTTTAGTTCAAAATAATTCCTAGGAAGATGTTTAGATAAAAAAAACTTAACTTTTTTAATCATATTTTTTTGTAAATAAAGCGATATCAAGCATCAACATCTGACATTTTCCATTATTCCTTTATTAAAACTATCAAAACATAAAAAAAACAACAATATTCTATGGTATAATTCATAAGATGTTTACCTCAAATGCACACATAGATAGATTAACAATCTAATAAAACTTAACGTTTTGTTGGTGTGGAGTGTGACACAACCACAGGGTACAAAAGTTGTTCCATACAGAAATCTTACTAACACAGGGTTAAAGTTAAAGTTTAAATTTCATTGGCTAGAGAATTTGTTGACTATTTACATCAATGTAGAATAAAAAAAGTGGTGAGAAATAATTTATGGTTTTGTGGCAATGTAATTATAATTTGCTCAAAAAGGTTAGAACAACTGAACGTAGTAGGAAGTTTGATTGTTTGTTTATAATTAAGCACAAAGCTACACAATGCTCTGCCCACTATGGGTATCAAAACCCGGATTATAGCATTAGACATACCGCTGTGCCACTGTTTAGAAGACTTAAGAACAAACTAAATCTTGGAATTTGTAGTTTCTTAAAATTGTTTTCAGTTAAATTATATTTGTTTGAAAGCTTCAGCAATGTTCTTCTGTGACACAACATTAGGTAAGTCTTTTTAGGTTTAAAAAAGTACACAAAGTGATGGCAAAATAATCTTGTGACTCAATTGTAGCTCAATATCTTTATTTAATGAAAAGTATTGTTAATTTTATCATATTCAAATGATTTACAAAAATAAAAACTTATCTGTTGAAAAGAAATATATTCATTAAGCATAAAATGATTTTGACCAAGAATATTGTTATCTAGCCTGTAAAATATCAAAAGTAATAAATATCAAAATGGAATTTTCTGACAAACATTAAAACACTGAAATTCTAAAATAAAGCAAGATATTTTAATGTTTTTTAAAACTGTGTCTTGCTATAAAAGTTTTGAAATTTTACAGATTATAGAAAAACTAAATCAAATAAAGTTGAAACTAGATGGTGTTTACTAAGTTTGCACTGAAATGTCATATAATTTGACTATGTTTCTACTGTGAAAAGAATAAAAATATTATTAATCTACTTTTAATTTATGTTATTCCAATTAGTATAGCATAAAATATTTGCAAATAATCCATATATTAATAGTATATAACTTTTAAGTCCCCTTGTGTGAAATAATGCATAGACAAAATGTGACTTCTCTACCTTATCCACCACCCCTCCAATAAATATGCAATTCCCTATAAAATCACCATAGCTCAGACAAACCATAATCTTTATAGACTTCAATTTTTTTTTGGTTACAGTGTTATCAAAGAGAAAATCAGACCCCTCTTGCCACATCCACCTGTCACATCTTCTCTTTCATAATTTGTTAATAATTCTCTCTTACATTTAATTCTATATTATCTAAAACCAATAGAAAGCCAAGAATTTCATCTGTCAAATGACATATTGTATTACATTGTTTTCTGAATGGAGAACTGTCAATTTCACTGTCAGTACACGCTTCATTTCCACGGGAAAGATGACGACTAGCTTGGCTGAATTTGTAACGGCTCTTTTCGCATAGTTAGAAAGCCAGAAAAATTGTAAGAGCTAGGGGAAATTGTCTACTTTTTGCATGTTATTATTCTATATTCTTTGGTGTATTATTTAATTAAATAAAAATTATTTAGTGCATTACTACCATTAGTATAAACAAAAGTAGGATTAAGTGTCATCTCCAATCAAAGATTCAGGTAAGTGATTTAATTCGTGTTTATTCTTTATTTATTATTATAAAAGTACCTCAAACATAAAAGTAGGGATCTCTTTAGGTTAGTTAAGGTGAGATTATGTAAAATAAATAATAATAATATAATTAAAATTTTTCATGAAGCATGCACGCGAGCAGGCTCGTGGGTAACCTAATTCAATAGTGTAAAGTGACCTCCACGTTCCCCAAGTGATTTACAACTTATAATGGCACAAACAGTAGTTAGACAAGGTTCAAAGGGCAATAAAACAATAAAATTTAATTATAAATAGATGTATACTGTTATGAGCTTAAACCTACTTAGGATAAACAAATGTAATTTCATGTTACAACTTGAAATCATTCTAGAAAGAAAAAAAGGGTAATTTAGATTTATTTCAATTATTTTTTGGGTCTTTATGAGGTTGGTTAAATTGACCAACGTTGTATAGAGTTAGGGTAGAGAAAATAACAGATAAAATATAAAGTTTTAGTGAAAACAAACATTTGAAATGTATTTAGGAGGTTTTAAAGAATACACAAATCAAATCTGAGATTTCCGATATGAAGAAAAGTATTTTTATATTTAACATGAAAATCACTTTTCACATGGACTACTCAAAACAAATGCTCGATATATCTCCGGACAATTACTTCATTAAAAAAACTGATTGTATACAAAATACTTGTAACGTGTACTAAACGTCTGCCAAATTTTGAAGATACTTGCACTGTATTAAAAGTTATAGTATTAAAACTATATACAAGTAAAAATGGTCCTGTGGTAGGTCCCTGGTGACTGACCCCATATTAAGAGTTAAACCATACCCCAAAAGTTTCATATATAAAATCAAAACATTCACAGAAACCATACTAAAACCTCATAGTTGATGATATTTTAATGCAACTATTGTAGATTTTTTTTATCACATAACTATGTACATAAAAAACCTACTTTGCAATATTAAAAGTGCCTTCCAAAGGTTTGCTTTTGATCTCAGCATATTCTTCATACAGTCCCTTCCTACCCTTCTGACAAAGATGCTGAATGAACTCCTCAAGTAACATGTTTCCTTTTTTGCCATCTTTTGAAGAATCTCTTTCCGGATTAGATGTCAGAGAACTGGCATCTCTAAGTTTGTCCTCTACAGAGATGTCAGCCCTGGTAGAACATGGAGAGAGCATTGTATCCTGATTCTGTTTCTGAAAAATCAACAAAAATAAAGGCAATAAAATCCCAGTATTAAAACAACAGAAATAATTCAAAATATGTTCATTACAAATAACTCTTATACAGTTTTATATACATCTATAATTCAATTATTCATGAGCTATTCTGAAGAATGGACATTGTGTCTACAAATTAGTTAAGCATTTGTATGAAAGATAAGTTATTCACATACACTTTTGTTTCTAAATCTTGGATTATATAAAAAGTTGTTACCTTCGTCAAGGTAATGTATCAGTTAAAAGCTCATATCTCAGTAATGGCTAATAGCATTTATAAAACTAACAAGTTAGTATTTATGTGTCATTACACATGGATGGAAAATTAGGGTTTTTGGCACCTCTTAGAATGGAGAAATTCTGTACGTTTGAGAAATATAGTTATGATGTGAAATCATAATTTAATGACGATCATATATTGCTTGAATAACAGTCTCTTATACTGAAACTGTAAATTGTCATTGTTGTAATGTTTAATTTAGTGGTTTTCAAACTTTGTCATAATTAACCTCATTAAGATAAATAAACACAAATGTGCCTCTTCATAGTTTATGATATGCTAGACTGCACTGAAAAAAACCATGCGGCATAAGCCTGATGTGTCACAGTTGCTAAAGAATGCCACCTAGCAAGATAAAAAAAAGTTATTTGTGATATTTTATCATTTTTCTTTTGGTTATTTTTTTTAACTTTTTTTCTTCGAATCACCAAATCTTTCACCATAAAGAAAAAACAAGAACAACATGCATGCATCTGGTTTCCCACAGTTTCAGTACCACTGGTCTAAACTGCTAAAGCCTTTATCAAAACATAAAGCATATACAAAAACAACAAAACACAGATTTGTAAAATAATGTCAAATAGTAGCAATAATATCAATTTCAGCCACATTATAGTTATTTCTATTTGTGTTCAACTTGTTCCAAATAAAAGCATAATAAGCTCAAACACATACTTATGAAGAACTTTAAATCTACATTTTTGTACATGTTAAAACATAAAATACTTAGTGAATAAACAACAACACAAACATAAGTAATTGAGAGCTGTTTTTAACACTATCTTCAGCTGTTGCTGGTAATCATTATACAAGACTGTGGTTAAAATTTATCATATTTTATATATATACCAGTCATCCAGATTTCTGGAAGGTTGAAGGGTGTGCCATGAAGAGTTTGGATATTCTGCTACTTTGCTCTACACAGTTAAAAGTTTAAATCCACCAGATGATCAAGTTAAACTTATTCCAAAATAATTCTATTATAGATGTAAAAGCAGATGGAGATACCATTGAACGTACGCGTTAAAAGCTGATAATGTCTGAATTTTAGTGATTATTCTTTCCACCGTACATCAATCAGCTTATCAGATTTAAAACAATACATTTTTATTGGCAAAAAATTTAAATATCTACTTACTTTTACAACTTCTACCTCTTTCTCCCTTTCTTCACAGTTATGTTTTTCATGGACAGATGAAGTAAGTTCTCCAAGATCCTCCATTTCTCCATCACTAAGTGGACCATTCCCATTCTGCATCATTCCTTCATAGGACTGGTAAAGAATCATACCGGACGATGGAGACGTGGGAATAGATGAAATGTCACAAAGATCTCCATTAGAATTAGTCTTAAGGCAATGAAGAAGCCATGCATTATGGTCCAGTCGAAGGATACCTCCCAGTTCCCATGGCAGGGATCCTCGTGGTATGTGCAAAGATAATTGAGGTAGGTTAACCATAGATACCTGTTATATTAGAATAGACAGGATCATTATTTATGTATGAATCAATAACAAAGTATAGATCAAAAACATCTTAAACTGCTACTTTCTAAACATAAAATAAAATGCTTTTTTATAAAACTTTTAATATTGATTTGATCAATAAAACTGCCTTTTCTAATAATGCCATAAAAATTTTCTGATTCTACATTAAAGAATTAAATTTGGGTATAAAGTATGTTATATACAAAATAAACACTGATTATAAGTCTTTGTCCTGTTTTCCTCCCAACTTACCCGTTCTCTGAGCTTTTCCCGAACAAACAGTCTTAAGATTTTGAATGGAGCTTTGAACCACATTGGAGCTGCCACAATAAGAACTTTTTTCAGCCGAGCTGGATATGCCCCCTGTGGTAAAATTAACAGTATCCTACAAAAACTGTTCTTTTTTTTTATGATTACTGATCAATGAAAAAGTTCCACATAATAAAAACAAAACTGGCTTAACACATATCATGAATTTGAAAATACTGAAGACACAAGAACAGGTATCACAAGTTCGAAATTACTGAATACACAAGAACGTGTATCACAAGTTTGAAATTACTGAATACACAAGAACGTGCATCACAAGTTTGAAATTACTGAATACACAAGAACGTGCATTACAAGTTTGAAACTACTGAATACACAAGAACATGTATCACAAATTTGAAATTACTGAATACACAAAAACATGTAAAAACAAGTGTGAAATTACTGAATACACAAGAACGTGCATCACAAGTTTGAAATTACTGAATACACAAGAACATGTATCACAAATTTAAAATCACTGAATACGCATGAACATATAAAACTTGAAAGTATTCAATCTTAGATCTAAATAAAACTAATTAAACAAGCCTGAAGAATCTAAAAGATTATCTAGTTATAAAACAAAAGCGTATTGATAAACAGATTCAAATAAAATACTTAATACTTAATAGGCTACATCATTCATGAACAAATCTTCTGAACATTTTAAACATATTCCTTGCTTTAACAGAAAAATATGATTTAATGCATAATAACAAAATGAATAAAATCCCAAGATGTACTATCACATGTTGATGGCAAGGAAGAACATTCATCATGACTAAACCATAGAATATACTGTATTAAAGTACTTCTTACAACCCTAGGACCAACCTTGTAACCATTTTGTGCTTGTTATAGTTTTCATGCTATAGCTTTTAAATTAGTAAGGGTTAACATATCAACTTTCCAAACACATGCACCTGTACTCTGTCAAGATGCTCTGTATTATTCATACCTAAGATATCCTTCTATTATCAATTCCAACACTCTATGATTCATAGCAATATTCTACATAAGTAATACACTTCAGGTTGTCCATCCAGAACTTTTCTCACAAATTCTTCCATCAAAAGCTACAAATCTCATATTGTTAGAAAGGCCTTTGCCCAAGGAGTCCAGATTGCATAATGGTGCTTCAATTCAATATCACCTCATTTGTTTTTTGTTTAGTCAAACTTTTCAATGCAACAAGTATGTTACATGACGGCACAATGTCATTGTCATCATATGATGACTGGCTTAGATTTCAAATTTAGTTTTATTTTATTTGCAAAGTATTTCACACAAACAGCACTTAACCCGCATGTAATTTCATAAAAACAAAATTATCATTACACTAAATACAATTTCTGTGGGCTTTCCTGACTTATTTAGGTTTAAAATGCCCATTAACTTTGTTAAAAACCATATGCTTATCACTTTGTGAATATTCATTCAGACACTTTTACATATGTAGCTAAGTTTGCCTCATTACAACTTTACATTTACTTTACTTTGCAATAATTTAGCTTCAGTAAATTTCATAGACTGCTACTATTTTTTTTCTTTAGTACAGGTTTTATGCTTCATTTTGGCGAGTTTCTTTGTTTCAACTCGTAAAACTGTCATACAAATGTTCATAACTGTTCCATACTCTGTACATTATTATAAGTACCATTACTTTATTGCTTAATTCACGTGTAGTTTCATTAAATAAAGTTATGTCTATGCGAGTTTGTTTATCTGACTCTTAAAAGTTTTTCAAACAGACCAAGATTTACCGATCTAACACATAATGTCTGCAAGAAAGCGTAGCTTAAATGGCGTGCATGAAAATGACAGAATAAGGAAACTTCAAGTGAAGGGCACGAAAAATAATGCAAATGTTTTGCGAGTCATGGCTAGTATGTTTATTATTATTTATAACCCTAAAGCTTATATAAAGGGAAAATTTCATAAACAACTGGTGTTCAGTAAAATAATGTACATTGAAATAAGTTACTTCTACTGAGTATTTGGTGTTTCGCTATAAGTGCAGGTTTTTGCTGTAATTCATAAATAGTAGAAACTAATCTAGTTAATACACTGAGTAGAAAAATTATATCTTATCAATTCTAAACTAAATCAAAATAATTTTAATTACCTTTAGAAGACTCAAAGTATTTGGTGTTTTGCTATAACTGCAGGTTTTTGCTATAATTCATAAATAGTAGAAACTAATCTAGTTAATACACTGAGTAGAAAAATTATATCTTATCAATTCTAAACTAAATCAAAATAATTTTAATTACCTTTAGAAGACTCAAAATCTTTTGACAAAGTTCATAATCAAAGTTCACATACTTGGACCCTATCATATTGTAAATGAAAATTATTCCACAACGTTGAGTATCCACACTGCAAAACACAAAAAACATGACACTTGATTTTACATGAATAAAATATAATAAATGTAATGAAATAGTATGCTAATAAAGCTGGTTGAAACTTTTAAACATTTTACTCCAAACTGGACTAACACTGGTTTCTTAAAAAAAAAAGATTATAACATTCTAATCACTCTCCATTGGTAACAGATACTAACCAAAAAACTAAATAATATCGTCATTAACTCTTTTTACTAAAAATCCTGATTGTAGACTTAAGAGTAAAGAATTAAAACATATTAGGTCTTGTTTTACTGCAGTTAATATCTTTAAAAAGTTCAATGCTTCTGCATTACATAGCTTAATGTTTCATAATTAACAGAATGAACTTTAGTCTTTGGGTGCTGAAATTCAGTTAGCCAAATAATCATTTGTGCTCATTGTATTAGAAACCCATCACGTATTTTTCCGGGTCATGGACAGGAGTAATTTTTGACCTAATAGGACTAGGCTATTTAATTTAAAAGGTTTTTGTTTGGTTAATTTTATTATAGAGCTTTAAGATACACACCAAAAAAATCAAGATTATTAAACTTTTATAAAAGCCCCCACCCCCCCCCAAAAAAACAGAGGAAATATTTTTTACTTCAGAAAAATGAAAATCATTTGTATCTTTCTGATAAATGAAACAACGGTAAAAGTGTGAGCTGAAAATCATCAGTCAAAGAAAACTTTGTAAATATTTAAAAGTACTGACTTATTTTGACAGGAAATAAAAACAATTCATTTATCCAAGTGTATTTATAAAAAAAAATATCCAAACACAAGTGGAAAGTTGGTTTGAATTTGTCAGTCCAATGATTAAAGATCAGGAGTTCAAACAAGTGTTGTTTTGGAAAAATGTTGAATTTAAAAACACTGCTGATTCAACATCCAATTATTTATTTATGTAGCTGTTTAAACAAAATGGGGGATTAAAATATGATCCTTCTTTGCATCAAACATCACAGATGACAAACAAAAGTCAGCTATGCATCAATCTACAGCTGTTAACAGGAAAATTTGTCTAATCAAAATATTATAAAGAAAAGAGATGTGTATGTATTGTGAATAGCAAACCAAATTCCTACAACTCCAAATAGAGCATGACCTTCAATCATAAGTGAATGAATTTTGTCACACAGGTTTTTGGTTCTCCAATTTCATTCTTAGGTTTTCCTGCCACAATGCTTAAAATATTTTGGCAACTGCATTGCCAAAAGTGTCAGTGGAATATTCAGTTGGTGCTGGATTTCTTTTTAAGTGCAACCAGAGTCATCAGGACTTTTGACAGTTACTGTACTAGATACCAAAATTACATTAAGAGAATTATGATTCAGGACAAAAATTTGTTGGAATAACCCAAAAGTAATTCTAATAAATTAAGACAACAAACAAATATGAAATGGTTTTCAGTTTCAACAAGTACTAAACGTATCAGCAAATAAAATCTTGCAATTAACAGTTTAATCAAAATTTCATGGGATAAGTGAGACATCTACTGGGACAAGTAAATATTACCAGCATCAGTGCTAGTGGATAAGTTAGTATTAGATATTTTATCCTGTATTAGATTTTTTTGTTTTATTTGAGTGAATTATCCCAGCACATGTGCACTGAACACAGTTGTAATAAAAAAGGAAAAACCTGTTTTGGTCTCTGATTTTAAGAATTATAGTTTACTATTTTTTTTACTACACATTTGTTTTATTATTCTTTTTATAGTTATATAAAAAGTTATATAGTTATGTTGAATGTAATATCTGTAAATAAACCACAAAAAAGTCCATTCTGGGGCAGCACCATTGTCAAATCTAGAGATTTCACTGAAACACCTATCGTTTAGTGCATCCGTGCTAGTTTAATTTTGAGTAAAGTTTTGCTTTGCCTACTTACGACGTTGAAGAGCAGGAAGTTATAAAAAATAAATGGAATAATATTTGTCTAAGTCTTCACTCTTATATCTACTATTCCATAATAAAAAAAAATTCTGATTAATACATGTAAGTAATTGACAAATTAACCCAAAACTTTGAAGTTTCACTTAAACTACTTAAAGAATGAAAAGTTTTGGCTTAATGAAGACCTACGTTCATAAAATTTGTCCATTATTCTTATAAATGGTAAAATATATTAATTTTTAAAGCAGAAGATAGTTAATTTGCAAAATTAAATATTGTTATAGGGAAATAACAATTAAGTTAAATGAAGTTTCTTATTACACATAGCACACTCACATTTACTGTTTTTAATGAAACACATACACACACACATAATTCTTTTTTTAGAAAAAGCACATTATGCTGTCTGGGGGAATCGACCCACAGATTTTGGTGTTGTAAGTCCGTAAATTTACAGCTGTACCACCAAGGGATATTTGGTGGAATATTTTTCTACTTACAATATTTATTTTCACTTATCTTACTATAATGGACCTAGAGGGTATGTCAGTATCTATGTATATAACCAAAACTCCTGTGTCATCTATTAAATGGCACCACAAACAAAATTGCATAAAAAATTCACACTTGAAAAATTCAAACTGTGATATGTGCAACAACCATTTCTTTTTAATAGAACACAATTTTAAATAAAAGTACTCTCCTCACAACAAGAACACAACATTCACTAGGACTGTACGTGAGGGTTTGATTATATCTTTATTAATGTAATTCTTAAATGTAGTATTGTGAAACTAGAATTCTTAGAAAACTATTATAAATAGTACCACTTATAATATATAAAACATCACAGTTTATATGAGTAAAATTTATGCAAACTTTGAGCTCTGTACATATGAATAATTTTGAATGCAATGAGTTGCGTATGACTAAAGAGCACAATTCAAACACTTTTCTCATGCAGTAATTTGCAGAAAAAAAATAATCTTTTTTTAGAAATGTTCACTTTTTCAAAATTTTTTTCAATCACGTATGAATAGTACGATTAGACAAACAGCTGCACAAAGGGAAATGTATCTACTAGTTACTATACTTTTTCTTAAAAGTACCAATTTGACAACCTTACCTCAAAATGTTAACAGAAATGTCATTAACTCTCTTGCAATGAAGTTGACTGAATTGACCAACCCTGTAACTATTTTGTACTCGTTACAGTTTACATACTATAACTTTTAACACACTTTGTATATTTTCACAAATTTTGGCAGACTTTGAGTAAACAATACAAGTCTTTTATACAAAAAAAAATAAGATTTTTAAAAAATTTGTCCATGAATATAGATAGTTCTATACACTAGTCTGAGTGCTAAGTGATTTTCACTTTAAGATTAAAAATGCTTTGCTTAATCTCAAATCTTATTTGCATAATCTCTACAACCTCCCAAATAAATTTCAAACGTTTTTTCAGTAAAATTTTATATTTTATCTGTTATTTTCTCTACCCTAACTTTATACAATGTTGGTCAATTTGACAGACCTTGTAACCACCAAAAAAACGAAATAAATCTAACTTACCCTCTTTTTCTTTCTAGAATGACTTCAAATTGTTATATGAAACTACATTTGTTAGTCGTAAATAGCTTTAATCTCACATCATTATATATTTATTTGTACTTAAATTTCATTATTTTATTGATTTTTTTAACCCTAACTACTATTCGTGCCATTATAAATTGTTAATCACTTGATGCAGCTCATGTTTCACTATCAAATAATATTATGCACAAGCTAACTGTGAGCTGCTCACAGGATTACCTCATAAAGAAAAATTATATTATTACTATTATTTATTTCATCTAACCTAACCTTAACTAACATAAAAAGTTTCCTATTTTTATACTTTAGTTACTTTTACAATAATAAATAAAGAAAACACATGAAAAACAAGAAAAAAGTACTAACCTGGATTTTCATTTTTTTTTATTGTCAACTGTCGATGACACTTGACCCTACTATTTTTTATATTAATTGTAATACTGCACTAAGTAATATTTTATTTAATTAAATAACGCACCAAAAACACAGAATAGTATTGTGCAAAAAGGAGACAATGTCCCGTAACTATCACAATGTTTCTGGCTTTCTAACTATGCAACAAGAGCTGTTAAAACTTCCTCTCAGCCCATCAATGTCTTTCCCATGGGAATCAAGCCTGAACTGAAAGCAAAATTGATAATTCTCTTGACAGAAAACAACATAATATGTTGATAATATAGATAAAAACCGTAGCTTTCTATTGGTTATAAATAATATAGTATTGAACAGCAGAGAGAACTATTGGCAATTTCTGAAAGATAGGATGACAGATGGGTGTCACAAGAAGGGTCTGGTTGCCTATTTCATGGCTCTGTAACCAAATAAGATTGAAGGCTATGAAAATTATGTTTTTCCTGAGCTAAGACAATGTTATTATAAGTAATTTATGTTAAATTATGTACTTCTTGAAGGGGTGGTAAATAAATAGGGGGAATTTTAAATTATTTTTAATATTACTATATTAAATTAAGAACTTAAAATTTAAGTACTATTAAAATATGGATTATTAGCTACATTTTCATGCTATATTTATTGGTATACTATGAAAATAAAGTAGTTTACTTAAATTTCGAACATAACTCACTAAAACCTTGTGAAATGTACAGAAAA
>NW_013669382.1:30434-34543 GCF_000517525.1 Limulus polyphemus
AACTAAAAACTTATATTGCTTTGTAGCATCTGGCAAGAAGATAGTGCTGGAGTACAAAAGTTTGAATTTTTTAGGATACAATTGAACTAATTTATATTTACTTAATTTTAGTTCTATGAAAACAAACATTGAACTTATATTAATTTTGGACTGCTTCTAGAATATACATAGATTTTTCTCTGCCTCTGAGAAAAATAGAAAAGGTGAAGATTTTCCACAGTCACACATCTGTAAATGAAGACAGTGCTCTGAAACCAATTCCTTACAACAGTTAAACACAACCCATCAAAAATACAGATGTGGAAAACACCTATGAAGTTAGAAGAAACACAATCTAACATTCTTTCAATGGTTTGATTTGTTTTGAATTCCACGCATAGCTACATGATGGCTATCTGCAATAGCCATCCCTAATTTAGCAGTGAAACACTAGAGGGAAGGCAGTTATTCACCACCATCCACCACCAACTCTTGGGCTACTCTTTTACCAATGAACAGAGGGATTGACCTTCACATTATAATACTCCCATAGCTGAAAAAGCAAGCATGTTTGGTGGGACAGGGATTTAAACTCATGATCCACAGACTGCGAGTCGAATGCCCTAACCACCTGGCCATACCACGCCAGTCTTTCAGTGACCTTCTCTCAACTTAATAACAGAAAACTAGGTGTAATTAATGTAAATTTTTACAAGCAAATAAAGATATCAGTTTAATTTAAGTAACATTAAGTTTCACCTACCTATGTAGTGCAACATCCAGCTGATAAACAAGTCCCTGTAGAGTTACTTGATGAGAACTGTTCAATGGAAAATGCTTATTTGCAGTGAAAATAGTAATTGCTGCTCCTGTGCTATCTCTTGTTGGCTAGAAGACAGTACACGCACCGTTAAAATTAAACAAACTTGTATCTAGTAATATGTTGAGTGTAAAGTACTATTTATTGACATTTTTCAACTGAATCTCTATATCTACACAATTTTCTTAGATTGTTCAATATTTTTCAGTTGAAGAGAATAAACACTTTGTATTTATTAGTTTTAGGACTTTGTACTTCAAATTTCAAGATATTTTTAAAAAGTTCATTTAGATGGTAAACTTTTAGTTTTCAAGATTTCTTATGGCAAAATAATTGATTTTAACCCTCAAGTTACTTACTTGATTTCCTATTATTAACTACCAGTGGAGTTCACACATTACATCATTTACTCACTCATTTTCTGTGTAAAATATATATAGTGAACCCAAGCAGTAATTAATGGGCTAACTCGTAATGTTTACTGTATTTTTGCTTGAATTATTTTGTGCAACTCGTACATTATTTGGGGGTCCTGTATCAAACAGTTATGTTTTTTTGTTTTTTTTTCACATATTCATCCAAAGTTACTCAAGAACTATTTGTGCTAGCCATTCTAAATTTTGAATTGATAGACTAAAGGGAGGCAGCTAGTCAACAACACTCACAGTCACATCTGTGGTTACTCTTGTCTAACAGAATAATGGAATATTAGCACCATTCTTATAATGCAAATGTCTCCAAATTGTGGAATAATGGGAACTAAATGATGGATCCATAGATTTCAAATCCAGCATGCTAATAATAGGGCTGCACTTGGCAGCCACCAGTTATAGACTCACAAGAAATTAACAGCATAAATAATTTATTTAAAAATTTAATTGGGTTTATACAGGGTTAATCAGTATCAAATCATCACAAACGCAGAAAGTGGAATAAAGGGCTACCATGTAGTCATTAAGTTATATTACTGATGGTAATGTTTTTAAAATGTTGAATTACAATACTAACCAAAATTCAGTTCTATTTTTTTACAATTTAAAAATCATATTTCTTTTAAAGACTAAGATATTAAACATTTTATCAGCTCTAACTTTTTGTATCACAAGAGTGCAAGTGTTTGAAATTTCAGAAAAGTATCTGCAAACATTGGCCAATCTCTACAACATTTATTAATACACAATAATATAACATCAACTGTCATGCTGTAAATTAACTCCAATTCTTAAATTATTATCGGCTTTTAAAAATAACAAACAATTTTTTCACAAATACCGGCCTGTCGGTCCTTGAGTACACCGGCCCCACAGGCATTTGCGAGAACTGCCAGATGGACAGTCTGGGCATGCTTATTATTAGAAAGTAATACCTGTACTCATCTGAAAATGTTTCTCATACCATATTTGGAGGTTTGACACAAGGAACATGTTGATATTCTTCATTAGATTTTTGTGAAAACCTAAACCTCCTGATATATGTATATATACTTTTTGTTAGCTAAATATACTAATATTTAAAAATCTTCAAGAATAATTATTTTATTTGAAAGATAATGATAACTTGTTTACCCATTTCAATAAAACAGCAAATGTAATCAATGTCAAAACACTATCCACTCATTGTTTTTATTTGCTCTGATTTGTATGTGTTATGTATGACGTTACTGTGTTGTTAAGTCACATGAAGCCTCATCTTTCAACGAAACTTCGTGTGCAATTTCCATGGAATAGCCTAATTAGTTGTCCAATGATGGGAAAAACTGAATAAACCTAAACTGGCTAACTCTGAACACACTGTCACAAATATAGACAATAAACTGCCCCAAAAAACAAAAAGGGGGAAGCTGAGAAAATGAGAGAAAAAAAAACAAGACTCTGGAGACCAATGCCACTAAATGCGAGAAAATAACCGATTTGTTCTATAGCCTTCGACTAAGTAAAGGTAAGCCTATTCCTGGGCCTAGAAATGGAACACATCTGCTAAAAGGAAAAGGCTTCAAAACAAAATTATCAACAAGAGATAAATGTTCTTATTGAGGAAAGCAAGCCAGAACAGGAGGGAAAATATTGTTGGAAAAAAACAAAACTAGAAGTTCACCACCTAGACAAAATGTAGACTCTACATTCAACTACTTTGCTTGCCCTAATACAAATCAGCACACTACACTCTCCTGAATAAGTTGCCAAATAGTTTCTGTGACTGCATTAACTGTTGTTTTAGACAGCAATGTTATAAACGATCCTCTGCCCTTTCCTCCCGAGAAATGTAACATATTGCTTGTTTCTATGCATTCACTTATGTGTTCCTGCAGACAAATGTTGTACTTGCTAAGAAGCAGAACAAACTCAAATAAATTGCCATGATTTACAGAAATGTCCTCTAAAGTGTATGCAGCCTCTGATTTGTTTCCTCTGTGGCTAAGTCCACGCTTGCCTATCACTTTCACCCGCTCCAGTACTTGCCGTCTCTTTCGCACTTGTTCTTGGCGGACAGACATTTGATTAAAAAGTAGTAAACTGTTGATATCTGGGCTGTTGGCCTTCAAAAAGTACACTTCTGCACAAGCTCTGTGCATGATACTTTTTTCATATTCTTCTATTCTCTGATGGATATGCCTCCAATCTTTCATTCCTTCAATGAACGGATTTGTTTTGGAACTCTTAGAAAATGCCAGGCAGACTGAGCAAAATAAAGAATTTATTTCCTCACAGTACATCAGCCATTTGCAGTTTGTTCCATCCTTGTGATTGAAAGCTTTTTTTATCGTAAGATCACTGGTATTTTGATTTGGGTGTTAATTAAAAATCAAAGTGTGCTGATTTGTATTAGGGCAAGCAAAGTAGTTGAATGTAGAGTCTACATTTTGTGTAGGTGGTGAACTTCTAGTTTTGTTTTTTACAACAATATTTTCCCTCCTGTTCTGGCTTGCCAAGTGAAGTACGAGAAGCTGGAATGTTCTCAGTACAAACTGACACAACTCAGGATATCACATCAAAAGATCAGTGCTCAGTTATCGTTTAGTATGTAACAGATTGCATTCACGAGAAGCTGGAATGTTCTCAGTACAAACTGACACAACTCAGGATATCACATCAAAAGATCAGTGCTCAGTTATCGTTCAGTAAGTAACAGATTGCATTCACGAGAAGCTCCTTGCACTAGCAGATTGCGAATCGTCAGTTGGGGAATACTTGCTCCACTTGCTAATACAGGTTCTCAACTGGGGAATACTTGCTTCACTTGCTAATACAGGTTCTCAACTGGGGAATACTTGCTCCACTTGCTAATACAGGTTCTCAACTGGGGAATACTT
>NW_013669382.1:35543-43600 GCF_000517525.1 Limulus polyphemus
CCACTTGCTAATACAGGTTCTCAACTGGGGAATACTTGCTTCACTTGCTAATACAGGTTCTCAACTGGGGAATACTTGCTCCACTTGCTAATACAGGTTCTCAACTGGGGAATACTTGCTTCACTTGCTAGTACAGGTTCTCAACTCATGCAAAATTGACATAAAATGCACTGGCAATTCAACTGATGGGGCAGCAAATATGCAAGGACAAAAATAAAGGCTTCTCTGCATGGCTATCAACAAAGTCTCAAGACCAAATTCATGTATGGTGCTATGCCAAAGTGAATAATTCACGTATAACAATATATATCGTTTACCCGTTAGATTTTCTATTCTGCTTTCTGTTAGATGTTTAAGGCAATTAGGATGTACTTGTTTGATAGCCTCTACTGAACTTTATACAGTAATTAAAATGTGATATTATCTTGTAATTTGAACAATTAATAATTGCAAGACGGCATATACGTACCAAAATATAAAAAAACTTACCAAGACTGTAAATTTTCCTGTTTCCAACTCCTTCTTCAGTGGATTATTTTGAGGGTCAAATCTCACAAGACCTTCTTTAAATCGAGTTATCTATCAGTGAAGATGGAAAATGAAGTATGTACACTTAGATTTTCTAAATCTATATACTAAAGTACTCTACATACACAAAAAAAATAATTCTGCCTTTAAAAATTTCATAGTAGACTTTTATTAAACGTACTTTGTGCATCTTCATTGAAAAATTGTTTGGTATTGTATAGTTTTTCAGATAGAACCAGTTCTGTGGCTGTTTTCAACAGCTTTTCCAACCTAACAAAATTTAAACCAAGATGTATGTCATACTAAAATAATATACAACTTTATTGGGTGATAATCTCCATCACCAAACTAACCTATCTGATGAGAAAGCCTGAAATGCCTTTTTTTATCTTTATATCAAATTTCAATTACAAATAGATAAACTATGTATGTATTAACACAGTAAGTCACGAATTTCAATACAAAAAGTAATTTGATAAAAGAAACAATTTTTCACACAACTGTAAAACACCGGTGCATATTAGAATTCACCACAGTTGTTTAGGTTTATTGTACTTAGAAGTTACAATTATGCAAGTGTTTAATGAGCAGTAGCACTTTCAGGCTCAAACTAAACAGTGGCTAGTTGGAAAATACCAGTAGGGTTGTAGTTTAGCTACTGACCATCAAGAGGGCATTGGCATTTTTATTTTTTTTGCCAGTTGATAATCCAGAAATGCTATGAAGATTAAAACCAACTGTAAACAACAGTCAAAATTATTTGAAAAAAAAAAAAGGTAGATGCAAATTACAACCAAAATATTTATAACAAACATAGATCTAAAATTTGACATCATATTCACAAACACAATTTGAGCACATGCTAACAAAGATAGTTCCAGAGGAGCATATTAATTGCATCTACAAAGAGATTGGAAATGGACAGACTTTAGAGACTGCATGCAATAATAAATATAACCTGACATTAATATTTTCATTTTTAGTTCATTTACTGATTATATGTATTATTTTAATACAAGTTAGAGCTTTTACAGTAAAGAAGAATGTTCTACAAACAGGTTTCGATCACTGGTGCAATCAATCTCACATACACAAGTTTTAACTGCAAAGAAGACTTTAGTACAGTGGGTCCCCGTTATATGTTGCATCACTCTGCATCATTTCATTATTAGAGCATTCACCAATTACTACCCACGTATCAAACAATGTTGCCCTGTTTCATTACTACAGCATTTCAATGTCGTTGACTGCTTTTCTAGGTGTAGCTTCCCAATTGCTACCAGTATTTTTGAAACAATGTCACCTTGTTTCATTATTAGTGTTAACCCTCTCTACCTAGGCATCCTTTATTGCATATGTCAAGAGGGTTTTATCAAGTTCTATTCAAAATTAAATTAAACAACTAATACCACATAATACTACATTATACCATCTAGTACTAGCATAAAATCATAGATAATAATTCATATTTTAATAGTATACAAGTTTTAATTTTACAAAGCAATATAAAAAAAATCCTGAATTTTCCCGAGTGTGAGAGATGTGACATTTTTTCTCTAGGCATCCCCTCTTCTCTAATGTATTCCCCATCCCTCCAATAAGTATGACATTTAACATAAATGACTTCTATACTGAGACCTTCTTCAGATAACTGTAGAAACTTGTGTGATGTTTCATAAAGGTGCAGCCTTACAGTAAAGCTCCAATGCATGTAGGTTGAGTGGGTATGGTAACTGGCAGGTATTGTCAGTAGGAGTTTGAGATCATCATATCCACCTACAGGGTTTGTTGAGGGTGGTTGTCCATTAGCTACTGATGTACAAGCTGTTGAGTTCAGGTTGGTGTAATTTGATGTAGATAGCTCCTTTGACTTTTTCTTTCTTATCAGTGGTGAGCTTCATCGCAAATGTCCTGCTCTGTAGTTATTTTCTGCCAAGGCTGATTTTTTGGATGTGTTAGTTTAGATGTGTCTATGTTCTATGATCTAACCAGTGTCTCCATTGTAAATGCTGCCACATGGACATGGTATTTTGTAGATGAGTTCTTTTTATTTAGACTTGTTGATTGGTTATTTAACTTTAGGTAAGGAAGTTTCAAAGACATTTTCCCAATTTAAAATAAACATTACATTTCTAGCATTGTAGGGTAGAGAAATGATTCACTTGTGTTGAACTTGGTCTTGTTGTCAAGTGTTGGGGAATCTTGTTCTTCTTGGCAGTGAATATAAAACTGGAATGGTATTAGTTGTTTCTGAAAACTTTCCCTGAGAAGGTTAGTTCTTTTTCAACATGGTCTTCATTACAAATCTTTCTGGTTCTATCAAACGTGTTTGACATAATTCTGCATTTAATAGCTTTTGAGTGGTTGGACCCATAATGTACATATTAGTTAGTGTGGGTGGTTTTCCAATAAACAACACTGGTGAGATGGTCATCATGTCAGTGAGCAATTGTGCCAAGAAATGGAAGGTTCTTTTTTTTTCTAACTGCATGATAAATTGTTTACTGGGGTTTATAGAATTTAGGTGATGGCAGAAACCTTCGAGTGATGATAATCTGTGAGACTAAATAACAAATTTGTCATCAACATAGCATTTTCAAATTTTTTATTTAAGTTATTTGTCCTAGTTTCCAACTACAAAATATTCCATTAAAATGCCATTGAGAACAGGTGATCCCATAAAAAGGCCACTAGTTAGTTCACAGAACTTGTTTTGAAACTGAAGGTAGGTGGAGCTAATACAGAAGATCAGAAGTTCTAAAAGGTTGTCTACATTAAGACTTGTGTGGAGATATAGGGACCCAATTGCTCTTAATTTATTATACACCAAGGGAAAAATAAGGTTGACAGGAATGCTGGGGGAACACATTTGAGACATTAAAGATGACCATAACATCTGAGGGATGAATGAAAAAGGTTTTAGAAATTTCTGTATTCTTGATTCTGGCTGGTGCATTAGCAGTTAAAAAGTTTACTGAGGAATCTGGTTGTATTATGACAAAGTGAGTCTATTGTACTGACAATAGGTCTAAAAGAAACATCGGGTTTATGTATCTTCAGTAAACCATATAGTTGAAGTGGGTTGCTAATAATAATTTTCTGTCACAAGTTTCATCTGGTGGTCTTTAACAAATTCCAACTAAAATGCATTCTCCTCTTATAACCACTAAAAGAAACCCAAGTAGATTCAACCTCATTGTGATTACCTTTCATGTCCTGGCTGTAACTCACTTCTCCCTCTCTTTTAGTACTCTATCCCTACTAAACAACCTATAACCCTGTATTTCAATGAAACTCATTTCATCATACATTTAACCAAGTTTCAGTTATTCATAGAGTTGAAACTTTTTCATATATTTACAGTCCATTTTTAGCTAGTATATATTTATACAAAACTTACAAAAGTTTCTTTTACAGTGACTAAGTTCAACTCTGGTTTGAAGAAGACGTTTTCTACAAAACAAAACTACAATCAATAGAACAATACTTCATAGTTCTTTATATTTCAGGCTATTTTGTTATTGATCTTTGGATTTTTTCAAAGATTAAAAAGATTTAATGTAGACTGTTAAGATCTGTTTCATTACCCACCCACCCTTTTTTTACTCATTCTTTTTCTCTCAAATTTAGTTGAGATAAGTAAGTTTGGCAACACAAGTTAATTATATCTCATCAAACAGGAATGTTTGATATTCTCTTTCTTTTATCATTTTAAATGTTGTGCAAATCCTTATGTGCAAGTTATGATAACAAGCAATTCTGCAATTAGCTATTTTAAGATATCTCAATATTGTATCAATCAACTGAACACACCAAAATGTAATATAAGAATCTCAATAGCTGCTTAAGTTTTTCTCCAATGTTATGTTTTGTGTGCCACCCTCTTTGTAAGATGCAACTTTCATCTTAACACTTACCTATCAATTTATATGATTCTTAGTTTCTGAAGTGAGAATAAACAGTCATTGCTTAACCTACAGAACTAAAAAAATACCATGTACAGTTTGTTTCCTAATCTAACAAAGAATATTAACTTTTAATCAGGGCAAGTTATCTAGTAAGAGTAAAATTAAACCAATTTTGTCTTGAGTATAAGTAATTAAATACTTTTTTTAGATTTCTACTTATAAAGATTAACTTTTTTTATCACTTGGATACCCTAGCTATAAACGATATTTTTGGCCATAATCCCAATAACCTTTCATAAGGTTAAGAGATTTAGGTTAGTCCTAAATGGTTCTGGGGATGGAAGAGTTATTTATATTATGGGAATAGGTTACAATTTCTTATTTTCTTTTGAGAAAAGAAAGATAAGAGATAATCTTATATACATTTACAAGATTATCCTGGAGGCTGAGAGGATAAAAGCTTCTGATTTCTTTGTGCTATATTCTGAAGATAATAAGAGGAGAGAACACAATCTGAAGATTTCAGAAAAGACAGACCAGGCTCCAGTAGTTTTATTTTCTAACAGGGTGATTGAATTATGGAATGAGTTGATATCAGCAGTAGTAGAGGCTGGCTTATACAAAAGTTTAAAAGAGAACCAATAATTTCCTGAAAAATAAAGGTTAAAAGTTTTATTATTTTTCAAGGGATGGTGTGTAAGAACAGCTTTGAAGGATCAAATGGACCCTTGTTTTTATAGATTATGTTAATTTGTTTAAAAATGAAATGCTGAATGTAAACACTTACTATGATATTAAAAGAGTCATCCTATTGTAATGTAGATGATAAAATTGAAGTAGAATGAAAATTCTTTAAAAAATGGACTGTATTATTTAGCATTGCTATTATGTTTATAATGATTGTTTTTTTTTCAACAATATCAACATGTGTTTGAACTTATAATTACAACTGTATGTTTATGTTGTTAATTAGCCTCATAACAACCCCTGAAGTGGGTCAGAAGCCAGGATCAATAAAAGAATCTAGACTGCATTTTTTAAGAATTTTCATTCTACTTACTGTGATGTTGCATAAAGCATCATGATAAACTTATTACTTGCTTGAAGTTTCTCCTTCTTATTAGTTTGATAAATATGTAAATTCTAACTTTCTACCTATTTATCAAGGATAAAATTCAATGAGAAATCAAATCTTTTAACTGATGAAAATTAACAATGTCTGGGTTCAACATAGAAGAAAGTCCTTGGTTGTTAAAATAACTACAAATAAAAAAAAGCTTACCCATTTAAAATTAAGTATTTTCTTTAATAATTAGAATAAATACAATTTTACATTTAACCCCAGATAATCACAGAATTATTTTACTGGTCAATCAGTAGCAAGATGTCAAACCCTTCTGACCTCGTGAGCTTCATATAAAGCTAATGCCCTGTGAACTTCAAACTTTCTGGCCATCATAAATTTAACAGCTGTATTCCACTGTAATGGTCCAGCATTTCTTCTTAATCTCAGGTCATTCACAATTTCCATAAACTCCTTTACAGTCTAAATACAATAAAAAATATAGCTGTTATGAAAACTTCCAAATAGTGAATCACAAGACTTTGTTAACTAAAAGTTTCAAATATAAACAGAAAATGTATAAAACATCCTTCAAATGTGTAATAAATTATAACTACCTTGTATAATCCCTAATACAGCTTCTTTGTTTTCATTAACGGAACACGTGAAGTTCATACCAAGTATTGTTAACAATGTCCAGCATACTAGCAACATAATATTTGTTTTACATATGTAAATAAAACTAGATATATAATTTTTTCAATAAAATCTTTATACCAAGGATTAATCATAAATATTCATTTTAAATCATCACCACTGTGAGTGTGAAGGCAGGAACATATACAGTTATTTCAGAATTTATTAACAGTAATATGCTGTAAATTATTATTTTGGTTCTTTAATGATTCTAAATAACTGGATACATAAAATACATGAGAAAACCAGAGATTAACACACCAGATCAACTTCCCTTTTATGCTGCTAACTTTCCATATTTCTATCTATTATAATAATATTCAGTTTTGTCTATCTTGAAAATGTGCAGACACCTTATTACCTAAATGCACATGCGTGCACACTACATTTAAAAAAACCAAAAGGAAGATGTAAATATACTTTAGTAGACATTTTGTACAACATATTAAAAGTTTATAAAAAGGTCTAACGTTAGGTCATAGAGTAACATCATAAGTATATTTATTGATAGTATTGAGTACGGTAAAGTTTAGTCCTGATTAAACTAAACCAAAAAACTAACACAAGTTAATGTTATTTTATCTCTTTTATACAATGTAGGCCATACTTAATAAAGGTTAGGCCTAAGACAAGTGGACTTGTAGATTTCTGTGTCTGTGATTAGAATTCTTTTGTATTATACATAGAAATCTTTTAATGCAAGAAGTACTGTTGCAATAACGATACTAATTTGACTGCAAATGTTTTGTTGGTCTCTGCTAGTCTACATTTAAAAACATGTCAAATTCTATTATACAATTAACCTTCAGACCAGTGACAACTGATACTGTCCAAAGGATTATTCTCCAATTATTTTTAGAAATTTATTTCTGTAGACAATTATAGAAGATGTCTATTGAAATATTACGACTAAAAACCTTCAAAAACTGAAACATAAACAACTTCATTAATATAGCCTGATTTTGTTTTCTTCAAGTTTAACATACACTAAAATAAGACATACTCATCTAGTAGTTTTTTTATGTTCTTGTATCAAACATCAGAAAGTGTGCCAGCCATGCATTTATGTAATTACACATACATGTTTTAGGTTTGATATTAAATTTTAAAAGAAATCTTGTTTAGATGAATGTGTATTGTAAATGTGTCCATGTGTAAACTGTGCTAATGTGTATACTGTTCTGCAGACATACCAAATCATAATGTAAATCAATTATTTGCAACAGATTGTTTCGAGGAAAATACCCATCACTAAAACTCCGACCATGTGACAAAATTTGACTAATGCATGTTAGTGTTACTGTTTTGATGTAGTTGTTGACAAGTCTTTAACATACTTCTGTATATTTAAAAAAGGGCTAGATAAGGAAGGGTACATTATCCAAACCATTTTGATCTCTGTAATAAACTATCATGTTTTGGTCCTTTAAAATATATTGAAATTATCTATTAGTACAAACAGAATTAAATGAAATCCTAGTATACAACAATTTAGATTTTAAAGTAAAACTTTTATCAGAATAGCGATAACAATCAGTAATTGTTTTAATTCTTTCACTGCCATGGGCACATACAGGACACAATATATGACCTTTTTTTTAGACTAGAAAAGTGGGATGTTAGGTAAGTGTTCTGAGAAATAGGTATGTAATAAAATCAACAATTCTATAATGAGTTGTAAAAAAATCATAAAATGTTGCATGGTAATTTGCAAAATTTGGAAATGTACAAATAATTTACCTAATATGTCTTATAATCTGAAAACATAAGTGTTTAAGAAACATTTCAAGCAATTATAATAATTTCACACTCGTTTGTTTGTTTTTGAGTTTTGCGCAAAGCTACACGAGGGCTATCTACGC
>NW_013669382.1:44600-46397 GCF_000517525.1 Limulus polyphemus
GATTTGAACCCACGACCCTCAGATTGCGAGTCGAGGGCCCTAACCACCTGGCCACGCTGGGCCTTTCCCACTTGTATGAAAAGTAATAAACAAGTTAAGCAATTATATAACATCTTGAATTTCTTTATAATTCAAAAGATAATTATTATTATTATTATAATTTAAATTTGATTTTAAAGATTATTTTGCATTGTTAACTAAACATATCTACTTAGGACTAATCTAAATCTCTCACAAAATATTACTGGGATTATGGCGAAAAATATTGTTAACAGTGAGGACACCTAACTGATAAAACAATACATTCTAATCTTTATACGTACAAACATATTTAATCAGCTATTCTGATTGCCAGGTTGATTTTTATAGTTTCATCGTAAGTACATAGCTTTCTCTGATCAGAAGTTAATATTAATTAAACAATTACACTTTAAAAACAACCTACCTGTTCTTCACGGGGTGTAAGATGACATGACATATCCTCCATGTTTCCTAATACAGTTCAAATTAACTTTTTTTTTTTTTTTACTTATGATCCATGGCTTCCACAATCAACCTTTTAAGAAAAAGTAATGAAAGCATAATAACCTTTTGTCATTAACTTGTCATCTTTTTTTTTTTAAACAATTAAATCATTTTACCAGAATTGCACTTAGATCATTATACGAGGTTGTATATAACCACAAAATAATTTTATAGAGAATTTGCTAACCATTCTTTAGAGTCTAAAACATTTTCCCATTCTTTCCATATCTTGAACAACCTAATTTGGGCTATGATATTTATATAATGTACTCCAATGTCACCAAATATATACATTCATGCATAAACACTTGTACAAAACTATATTAATACAAGTTACAGAATTACGAAGTACAGCCTAACAACTTCAAGAACATAACTGCTTGTTGTTGATTAGTTAGTAATTCCCAATATACTATCTTGTATGCCTCCATCACTTTCTTCACAAGTTAGCTCTGTTTTTATTTCATAGATATCTTACTATCTTGTATACCTCCATCACTTTCTTCACAAGTTAGCTCTGTTTTTATTTCATAACGCAACAAGGGACCACTTGGTCCTTCATGATTGTCCTTGTACACCCAATTTTGAGAAAAGTAAAATTATAAAACCACCCTTTAGTTTCTTAGGAATTCATCATTTTCTCCAGTAACAAGTTGGCCAACACTACTGCTGACTGCAACTCATTCCATAAGCCAATTGCCCTGATAGAAAAACAAAAATGTGTTAACTGGAGTCTGGCCTGTCATTCTGAAATCTTAAGCTTGTGCCCTCTCATCCTATTATCTTCAGATTAGAGCACAGGGAAAATTAGAAGCTTTTATCCTCAGATAATCTTCAAAAGACCACTTCTTACCCTAATGTTCTAAAGAGAAAATAAATTGAGATATTAACCTGTCCCTATAAGATAATCCTTCCAGCCAAGGTCTGCATCTAAGTTTTATCACACTTATAGATATTGTTTGAAACACATTTTAAGGTAAGTAAAATCTGTAGAGAATGAGCGAACATTTTATGTCAACTGCTCTGCAGGACAAGTGGCAATTCCAAAAATTTGAGTTTGTCGTATCAGGCCCAAACTTCCTTAAAAAAAAATAATCAATGTTCCACTGGTGAAATTTAATCTCCTTGGGACAGGTAGTTGTTAGAATATAATCATTTTAAGTATGGAGTTTTTTATTATAATCACCCTGTACATATACTGTATTTTTTCGGAATATAAGACGTACCCTTATTTTGAAGACAAAATTTTGGGGAAAAAAAGCTACACTCGCA
>NW_013669382.1:46437-58630 GCF_000517525.1 Limulus polyphemus
GCATTTGAAGATTTTTATAGAACAAAAATTCAATTTGATACTTTAAAAATTAGTATATATATTGTTCTAAACACAAAAGAGCTGAAAACATCAAGATAAGAAAATACTGTAAATCAAAAAAGGTTTACTGTTATTTAGTTTGGTTAAAAACCTACAAAGTCTTCATTGCACTCATTGTAATTTATTTTTTTATTGTTCAGGGAGCATTATGAATAGTTATGTTTTTAAAAGAAAGAAAAACCTACTATTGTTATAAATAACACATTCAATTGAACTAAACTATGTATGCCTATTTAAATATTCTTACACATGGCTTGTGTATATCATATATTATTCATACCTTCAGTGTATAGGATGCAAGCAGATTCTGACATCAAATTTTGGGGTAAAAAAGTGTGTCTTATACACCGAAAAATACAGTAATTAAGAAATCTGAAAACAACACTACTGAGGTAGTTGATTTACAAATTATCATTAACCATAAAAATACAGTGCAGAAAATTTAAAAAATATCAATTTATCATTAAATATAAAAACAATCCAGAAAATTTTATAAACTAATACCAATAATTCTTTTTAAAAATTCAATTAAACATACAAGCTAAAACTAACAAATTGATCTTCTGTGCAAAGCCCCCCGAAATGTATCTCTAGATTATCTCTGTTACAATTTTAATATCTTAACAGCAATAAAAAACAAACTGTAATATTCAAATTCCAAACACTACCAATTAACTGAGTATTATCATCATCTCCAGCTAAAAAAAAATGCAAAAAAAAGTTAACTACCATGAAACTTACAGTGTGCTCTTCTAAAAATTTCCAGACTATCATAAGATAACTATACCTTCAATTTGACTTCAAAAGTTAATCCTATCCATCACTAAACAAGTATTTTGCATAAGCATTTCTATTTTTAAAAATTGCAATTCTTTTCCCTAACTTAAAATTCAGAACTCAGGGTTTTTACCGATAATGTTTTAAATTCATGTTTAGAAGCAAAATTATGACAAAGGAAACCTTTATATAGTGTTTACTTTATTATCTGAAAAGAATGGCAACAAATGAAGGCAAACACTGGGCTCCAAATATTGTTATTTTTACATGTTGAACAACAAAAACAATTAAAAAGTTGTGCTAAATAATGAGTTACTTTAATATTAATGGAACCAAACTTGAATTTTCTTATGATTTCTAAAAAATCATTGTGATCACCAGAAATGACATTATTTCTATAAAATTTTGCAAAATCCAACTCTACCACCCACATTCAAGCACTTCATATATATATAGTGTCTAAGTATTAGTTCAAGAAGCTACAAATAATGAACAACTGTTTCCAAAGCAGACCTCTGAAGAACCCCACTAATTTAATTTTCTTTCCAAGAGATTTCTATTTCATCTATTTTTTAATATCAGACTATACATGCACAAAAAGAAACTATTTTTATATCTAATCCTGATATTTAAAATACTAGTTGAAGCTTAATTAAATTAAATTATTTTAATGCTGCAGCTTGTACCACAATTGAAGGCAAACTATAACACACACTTACTACTCTCTTAAAAATTAAAACTGCTTTTCCTGGAGTCATATCTGATTTACATATTTTAAACTGGTGTCCTCTAGTCTCACTGCCTGCATTTCCTTTTTTTTTTTATATGAAAAACTATCTGGAATTATGGATTTCAAACCTCTAACAATCCTCTCAAAAACCCAGTCATGTCTCCCCTCTCCCTGAATCATGCTTAGTTATGAACACTATTTTCTTTCTACCATTAAACAATTTCCTATCCACTTCTCTACAAACTTCATCTTACTAATAAGACCTTTTATTTGGCACCTTAATAAAGCCAAATTACACAGCATCCTACTCTAAGAAAAGCAATAGTCATATCAAAAAACTACAAATTAGTACAGAAGCGTAAATCTTTTCTAAAAACATGGTGAAAATCATTAATTACATGTCAATTTTACATAAGCTTTGTCAATTCACTTCTGTTTATCATACAATATGTAATAAAATTACAAGAAATTGAATCAAAACATCATCCAAACACAAGCTCATCAGGTAGATTATCTACTTCAAAACCTTTAACTGTACCACTTGCTATTTTTCATATAGCATCAGAAGATATTTTGGTAAGTAGACATAACAGTGTTATATTTATTTACTCACAATATTGTCTGTTTTTAAATTTTGGTTTTATAAAGAACCAATACAGCATTGCATTCATTTTTCATACATAAAAGAGCAGAGTCAAAATGTGGAACTCTGAAAGCAAAATCTCAAACTATAGCTGCTGAATTATCTTAAGTGAGCCATCCAGAGACTGCCAATGTTACCAACTTAGCTTTTTTTTTTTTTTTCCAAAGTGACATGTTATTAATTTGTTTAATTTGAAGTTTAGTTTTTTCTTTATTCTTTTTAATAATAATCTGTATATCCCTCATAGGATCTCCATGGCCCCTTGTACCACCAGTTGGAATTCACCAGTCTAACCATTATACATGAGATCTTACTATTGACTTTATTCTTCAAAAAATAATTTTTAAAAGTTACCATTATTCAACACTGAAGATTGAGTGTATGGCATACCCCTCTTATCATGTCAAAAAAAAAAAAACTGTATTTAATTATGTTACATATTGATATATTTAATACACTTATGGTGACAAAGCTATACTTTGTTATACTTAGTCTAACAATTGAACTATGACATGCTTGCCCCACAGTTTAACAAAGCCTTTGAAATTTAAAGTTTGCCACTTCACTGATTCTGTATAACAATATGTGGTGCATCCTCTAATGATACTGACCGAATAAATGTATAACAAAATAATTAAATATTTTAATATTCATTACTCCCATTAATAGAAAAAAGTTATTACATCATTGCTTACTATATTGATACACCAAACAATGTTATGCCATTTATTTCCTTTGCTACAATTATTACAAGTTTCACATTGAATTCAAACATATCTCATATTAAAGTTAATCATCTACAGAATTTCATGACACAGTAATATTGCATGCTGTATATTTTCTAACAAAATTAATGAAACTGTTACATGTTAAATGTTTGTCTATACATATTGAAATATCACACAATCATAACTATAAATCATTTTCTCTATTTCAATTATTAACCTTTCAGTATTTCATACTCTCCTATACAACTACAAACATCTGGTGTGCAATAAATTCATTATCTCAGCTATGTATTTTTGTATGGACAGAAAACTACGCAACAGTAACTTTCATGTAGTTCATTATAGATTTAAGTTGTCAGGTAAGTACATATTCAAATTTTAAAGGGGAAGCCCTACTTCACAGTTATATGTTAATGGTGACTAGCAATGTAGCATCCAACATGTTGCAAAATATTACAGAGTTCAATATTTAGACTGTGGGCTTTGCAACTTATAAAAGTTATAACTAAGTATTACTACTACAAATACTATAATACTACAAAGCTACATGAGAGCTATCTTTGCTACTGATAATCACTTCCGTTTTATTTTTTGGCAGTTACAGAACGCAAACCACTGAAGTTAGCATTGCAGTTGGATAATTGACAAGTTTAGAAGTTATCTAGCTATGTACTTAAGTTCAGTTATAGAAGTTAAAGAACTTGTCAGAAGGACTAAAGTAACGTGGAGTTACTCAGTTAGAATCCTATTTCTAGGCCTAAAGCGCACAATGTTTAGTGTGGTTTAGCTACTGGCACTGGCAGACCAAATTTGTTTTTCCTCCTTTTTTTTTTTCTAGTGTTAAATATGGTAATTCAGAAATTGCGTAATAATAATTAGATGTGAAAAACATTTAGTAGCACTAATACTGATTAAAACTAATTGCAGTACTATAGTAATAGCGTTTGGGCATGGCCAAGTGGTTAGCATGCTAGGCTGAGAACGTTAGGGGGATACTGTAACACTAACAGTGTCAACAATGTATATGAACAAAAAATTAGACCTGTTTCAGCCCTATCTAAACTTTAAAAAAAAACTAACTAGACGAAATGTTGATTTTGAGTTTGACACATATTTAACGAAAAATAAATAAATTGTATTTACTATAATACAAACATAAAATAATATTTTAACACTTACAGATTATTCAAGCTTAAGGTCCAGCTCAGACATTAAGTGTAACAATTAACAATACGCAATAATCCAATCAAAGCTTACGCCTATACTGTACACTATATTATCAAAACGCACTGAACCTTCACCACAGCTGTTGCTGTTCGGTTATGCGACATCTTCTGGCAAACTTTTCTAATTGATCGATATTGCAGTAGGAGTTTTTACAGTATCTTCTTCTTCAGAAGGTTAATAAATTAATTCTGAAAATAGAAATAAAAACAAAGACTTCATCAATTACATATAATAAATAAGGAATATTTAAAAAAATATTATTTGTGTTTAGTATATGGTGGAGTTTACAGAAGTAGCCTCTTAACAAATACTGTAATAAAGTTTTAATTTTAAAATTATACTTTACAAGGAAATTTGAAAAAAATTGTTTTACATAGATTGTGTGAGTGTACATTAGTTTGCAGCATTTTGAACACATTTGAGTGTTTGTAAATAATTTAAAAAACGTTATCTTAAATCGCATTCTATCGACCTGCTAGTTTACTTCTGAAGCTTGACCTATTCACCGCTTTTCTTAATGGAAAATGAGCACTAGATTTATAACTAACGTTAACAAATGTGAAACAAAAGACTGTCCAACACACACTTTTTGCATAGTTTATTGAAGTATAGACGCAATGAGATAAAAATACATCCCACTTCGTTCCATTATATGCTTACCAAACGGACCCCTTCACTACAAGTCTGTAGCTTAGAGGTGGTCGCGGAATGAATTAAACCACCTTTAACAAAACAAAATCAGAGATATCAACACAGTTTATCACTCTGGCTAAGAGAATTGAGGAGCAAGCTCGTTCTATCTAACCTACTCATCTAGGTATTGAATTATTTAATGCTTTCCACCTTTAGAGGGGTTGCTGAAAAAAAGAAGAAAAGGATTAAAACAAAGTTAAAAACAGAAAACTTGGAAATCACAGCTTTATTTATCGCTTTTTGGAGAAAGTCACTGTATAGTTTTCAGATCCAATTTTCATTCATGAAAGGAGCAGAGTTCATGCCCGTATACAAACAGTCACTGAAAATATTGTGTGCCAGGTTTGTATCTCCAGTTATAATATTGGTCCGTCGCAGTCCGTCATCTAGCTCCTGTTAACCATGTGGTATATAGGCGTTTTCTAACTACTTGTTCTTATAAAGGAACTTTGATTTTTTTTTCATTTATTCAGGTGTGTTTGTAGTTTATACACGACATGTTTGTCAAGAGGGTCGAGAAATTGTTGTCACTTTTATAGTTGCATCTTGTTCTGTGCCATTAACCTGAGATGGCCCCTTTTGTTTTCTCGTGGCAGGGACAGCTGTAAGGTTGTACATAGTACTTGAAGCTAGACAGCCATCTTTTCCTTTGGAATTCAGGTGTTATCTTGAGGTTCGACCTCCATACGTTTCAACGGGAATGACCAGTCACGTGAATAGCTCAAGCCACTTTGGGTAAGTATGACGCAACTGGCTTAGCTAAGTAACATGATACTTATTCAGTTCAGTAAAATATCTCAACCATGTAGGTGTTGAACCACTCTTGAAAGAGAAACAGCTTTGGATTCAGGTCTCCAGTAAAGGCGATTGTCAGTTGTGGCAAGTAAAGGCACATATGCTATGTTTGTGAAATTAATAAAGATTGTCTTTTGTGATTGTACAATCATGTCCAGTCTTTCTTTTTTCTCGCAAATTCAATTAGTCAGAGAATACAGAATTGTTTTGCGATAGATATCTTAAAGAATCTTTTGCTAAGGTTCAAAGGAGGGCTACTAAGATGATTTCTGGAATGAAAGAGTTACCTTCTAAGGGATAAGTCAAGACCTCTCAATTTATTTTATCTTGTAAAAAGAAGGATAAGAACAGAATAGGATATATAACTGAAGTTTTTACAAAGACCTCTTATTTTTTTGCTATATCTATGATGATAATAGGATGAAAGTACACAAGTTTAAGATTTGGAAAATACAGACTAGGCTTCAGTTAAAACATTTTTATTCCAAAATAAGAACTTCTAGAACTCCTACTGTTGTCCAAGATCCAAAAACAAACTTTGAAATCTCCTGCCACAATGTACTTTTTGACACAGTTCTGAAAAGTTTGGAGAATAGATTTGCTTCTCACAAAGATCTATACAAGGAAATTTCATGTTTGGATCTCAATAGATTTGAAGAAATAATTGCTGAACCAAAGAAAGTTGATCTTTGAATGTGAAGCAATTCCAGATATTGATTCTATTTCACTGCATGAAGAGCTGGTGTCATTTGCTTCCAACTATAAACACTTGAAAAGAGGCTTGCATGAAAGTGATGTCACAGAGACAGAATATGACGTGCCGGATGAAATTGAACCTCAACCACATCCGCTCGTGAAAGAAGTTGTTTTCCATGTGTATTTAAACTTTTATGCAGTTATAGATTGTGTTCTTCTGCCTATGAAAACTTGTATGAGGCGTACAAATACACTTAGTGTTTGTTTGTTTGAAGTTAAGCACAAAGCTATACAATGGGCTATCTGTACTCTGCCAACCACGAGTATCGAAACCAGGTTTCTAGCGAAGTAAGTCCGCAAACATACCGCTGTGCCACTGGGGGCAACACTTGGTGTTATTCAATGTTCATGTGAGAGATATTTTTCCAAATTGAAGATTCTAAAAACTTGCTTAAGAGCATCAACAACACAACAAAACTTGGAGGCACTGATGCTAATTGCAGCCGAAAAAGACATTGCTATCAACATACGGAACAACAAAGATTGTATAATAGATAAATATGCGTCTACAACAAAAGAGCTAAGCTCTTTGCTCCTTGTATAATCATTTTGTTTGTTTTGACATCTAGCAGTTCTTTTTACTTACTTTAATAATAAAAGTGTTTTTGTTTCTCAGTTGAAATGTTATAATAATAAAAATGTTTTTGTTCGTCTGTTGCATTTTTTTTTTTTAATTTTAGGGGGCACCCATTTTTGAAAGTAACCGAGTCCAAAAAGTGTTATCAGACAGCTCCTGTTTCTAATTAATATAAATTTATTACTTACTTGTACCATTCTGGGAAAATGTCGAAAAGAGTAAACACGAAACTTAATCATCACCAATGTTTCTGTTCTCTGATTGTGATGAAATCAACTATCAGCTAAGACTACGAGTGATCAAATGAAGGCTATAAAAACTACATAAAAATTGATTATATTAAAATTAAAATTAAACGGGGAACTATAAAGTACTACAATAATGAGGAGATTTTAAAACTTTTGTTTACAAAGAATAAAATTAACATTGACAACAAAGGAAGTTGCAAGCACAAGTGAACAAATAAGTGGTTGAGTGCTCTAATTTTAAATTCTTTAGAGTGGAACTCCATAAGTACAATGAAAGAAGTGTACACTATACTGGTACTCTCATATATATATACATATATACCGCGAATTTAATTACTTCATTCATCAATCATTAATTCATCCAAAATCAAGGTTTAACGATAAATTTGCATAAAACAAACATCAGGAGTAAACTAAAAACCAACTTTATCAATGGTTAACGGAAATACTATTTGGAATTTGGAAAATTAGTACTAGTGCAGCTGTGCACACATAACTACATTGGGGAGATGTCAGTCAGTGAAGTCTCACTCTCGATACTTTCACCCATGTGCATGATTTTGTTAACAAGGGAATCAAAATTCATAATTGTTTAAAGAATGTGGATGGCATTCTTTTCTATACCCCATTAACTGGAGCACTGAACTGGTTACTTCAGTGTTCACTGAAAACTCAACATCACGTATATGTATCACTATAAGCACATACCATGTGATGTCTAGTCCAAATTGTCTGAACTAACTGCCTTATGCTGGATTCAAGCTGCACTGCACCTGCCTGAGCTGATAGACAAACTAAACGCAAGCTCAACTAATTCCAACCAGCAAAAACTGCTGCAGACATGTCAACAATTTTCCTGCATTTGTTGCAGCAATGACCAGAATAGAATTATGTCTGCCGATTTTGTCTCATGACAGAAAACAGACAGTCTGCAGCTAGTGATCTTATAAGCCACAGTTAAAAAAGGGGGATTTATTATTCATTCCATTCTGTAGACATCTTGAGGGATACTCCTTCCACATAAGTACTGATACCTAGAGTTAAGAAGACCTGTTGTCCCATACAGCACCATGACAGTTGCATCACGAACTCTTGTGACAGTGTAACTGTTAACATATGCTTTATTTGAACCTTTGCGACCATGAAAAACCATTAATGTTATTTTGGGGCCAAATTAATTTCTCCTATTGGCTTCTTCTTCTTCTCCTCCAGTATCTGGTTTGATGCTCTTGAACCATGCCACTTTAGAAACAGCCTCAGCCAGAGATGAAAAATCCTTGATACTCATGTAATGTTTCATGGGTTTACTTGACAACACATACATTAACGTATTAATAAGAACATCATTACAATTTACAGGTTACTTGCTCGGGAAGGTTTTCCCATTCAGTCTCTTTTAGATCATCCACATAAACAGCCATGTCCTCGGAGGGCCCACGGGGTCAAATCTTTGCCATATCTCATCGAGATAATGTTCCAGTCATCAATCTTCCCTTCATCCATGATCTCTGGAGCATCAAGAATTTAAGCATCCAAACTCAGCATCAGACATTACACCACCTGTCCTTGAGTCTAAACATTCCAGGAAACAATGTCCTTAAAACATTTGAGTGATTTTTTATATAGATTTGTGTATTCATCCCTACCTTGTTTCTGGACTCTTTGACATTGCCATCTTTACATGATTTATAATTTTTGCAAACTTTTTAATTACTTTTTTACCCTCTTTTTAAACAATTCCATTGAAGTAGGTTGATAAGTGAACATTTGTTATATTTTTATAATTTAATGGTAATATATATATATATTGTTAATTTCATACAAGTTTTGTCACTTTCTTAATTGCACTTGTAGAATGACCTCAGATATTGATATTATCTCATACAACTGGCAGCAATAGATTACTAATCATCACTGGTCATAATCTTGACTTCTTATGACTTAATGTTTAGGAACCTACTGAAAAGAAAGAACATAGGAAAAATATATAGCTGTATCATCCCTAAATTAATGTTTGCATTCTTTTTTGTCACTGCAATCTCTACTTCATTTTATATTTACAAAATGTTTTATTATTTGTTTTGTGATGTTTTCCTCCTGACATTCTATGAATGTGTGTTATAAAATTTAATATTACGTGTATTGATTTTTTTACTCCTTCGTACATAATATAGAGGTTGGCTCCCTGAAGACACCGATTGTATAGTGTACAAAGCATGTTACAGTCATCTAATGTTCATCTATTATTGGCTGGTAATTCCTGTTTCACCCTGTACTTAAGCTTTAAAGGGGTAATGATAACATCGTTTACGCTAGAAATTTGATTTTTAGTTAAAACTAAGTGCTACCGTGTTTAGTGATAGACTGTTCCCAAGTGCTCTTGAAATGGTTTTCTGGGGTATTATGTTCAAAATCACACAGAATCGTGGTACCAACCTTGCTTCTCTTGTATTCAAACTGTTTTGTAATGTGTTTCTCTGTTTAAATATATATTCTCAAAACTGTAAGATAAAATCGGTTTAATATTGGTTACACATATTTTGCTTCAGTGTTAAAAGTTGATGTAATAAAATTATAATATTTGTGTACGTTTGTTTTTCCCCCATTTATAATGATTAATTTTTCCCAGAAATTTCTTTTCTTGAAGCCATGTTAACCAAATATATACAAGGGGCGACGCTAGTTTCGATTATTATTGTTATTTTCTGTAAAGAGATTTTTGTTTGTTTGTTATTAAGAACAAAGCTAAACAATGAGCTACCCGTGCAGTGCCCACCACGGGTATCGAAACCCTGATTTTAGCTTTAAGTCTTCAGACCTACAGCTGAGCCACTGAGAGACTTTGTAAAGAGATTCATCCAGATTCCATGTTCTTCATCAAAGATTTGTTGCGTACATTACATGTAGCAGTCTTACAGATTCTGTATCGTTACTGATTAATGATTTATCACCCCATCTCATCCATTCTTTTTATCGTGCTTACATTAAAAGTATGATAAAATAATCTTAAGAGTGTTCAGTTATATTCGCCAATACTTTTCTGTTACAATTTGATCGAAGTATCCAGAAAACTGCTGAAAATCGATAACTGTAGTTTAAAAACAAAACCTGGTTTCAAACCTCTTACAATAGTCTTAACCAAAATTGTACAAAATATGAAACTCATAGTTGACGATTTCTGTTACGTTTTTTTTTTTATTTCAATTCACGTAGGTTTGAAACGTAACCACATATCTAAAAATTAATTCATAAAGTGATTCATCATTCCATTTATTCACGTTTTTTTGTACATCTTTCTGTAAAATATGTATTTAAAAAAAACGTAATGCATTTATTTACCAGAATGATCTAAGGTGCTACAATTCCTTAATTTCACCCAGCTTGACTGGATGGCATAAATATCAAAATGGTTTACAAATTATGTAAGTATAACCTAGTAGGCTATACTTCATTAGTTCCAGGTTTACAGTTGTGATATCGTGATATGTTATATTGTGACTTTATTTTAGGCCTGTGTAAGGCGGTAATTAATTCTTTATGTTATTATCATTAATTGGGTAATGAGTCACAAAACCTGAGAACCCTTGCTATGCCACTGATCGAGTTAGCTTAGTATATGGACTTGGGAGGCTAAATGTTCTAAATAGGTCAAAACTTGAAGTATTATGTTGGGTTTCTGGCCAAAATTTGACAGCAAGGAAAGTTACGAATTTCAGTATATAAAAAAACAACTAAATGATATTTAATGTGTATCAATTAAAATGTATGTTGTAAAAATTGTGCCTTGTGTAATTACTGATTGTAAATACCCATTTGGCCCCGCATGGCCAGGTGGTTAGAGCGCTCGACTCGCAATCAGAGTGTCGCGGGTTCGAATACCCGTCACACCAAATATGCTCGCCCTTTCAGCCGGGATGGCGTTATAATGTGACGGTCAATACCACTATTCGTTGGTAAAAGAGTAGCCCAAGAGTTGGCGGTGGGTGGTAATGACTAGCAGCCTTCCCTCTAGTCTTACACTATTAAATTAGGGACGGCTAGCGCAGATAGCCCTCGTGTAGCTGTGCGGATTTGTGATTGATATAAAATCAGTCAGGCAGTTTTATGTGATTTGTTGTAACTGAACAAATATCTGGGTTTTGAAACATGTTGTTGTTGTTTGTTATTACGTACAAAGCTATACAAAGGGCTATCTGTGTTCTGTCCACCACGGGTATCGAAACCCGTTTTCTAGCAGTACAAGTCCGCAGTCATACCGCTGTGCTACTGGGGGGCGTTTTGAAACATACTACACATATCTGTAAAACCGCTGATATGATGCACAAATCAACGTTTACTTTTCATTTTCGAGACTTTCAGATTTGATACTGTAATTGCACTGTATATATTCGTTTACCAAGTTTGGACAAACGGAGTTGCGCAAAGATTTTTAACGAGTGTAAAAAAAAAAAAAAGTAAGATTTTGCCTTACAAAAATATAAATTTTTTCGAGCTTTAAAAAATGGGTGTTTGTTTTTGAATTTCGCGCACAGCTACACGAGGGCTATCTGCGCTAGCCGTCCCTAATTTAATAGTGTGAGACTAGAGGTTTGAGTACAAATTCGAGAGATTATAGGATTTATGAGCCCATTATTAAGATGTGAATAATTCAAAAGGAAGTTATTTTAAGCACAAAAAGTTCCGATGTTAATAATAATAAAAAAAGTTTAAAGTTTTTCCGGTGTATCACGTATCTTTTTTTTTCCTTTTAAGATTTGTAAGTGTTGGTTAAATACCTCAGATTTTAGAAGTAATGCAGTTTCAAGTTGTTTGTTTGTTTTTGAATTTCGCGCAAAGCTACACGAGGGCTATCTGCGCTAGCCGTCCCTAATTTAGCAGTGTAAGATTAGAGGGAAGGCAGCTAGTCATCACCACCCACCGCCAACTCTTGGGCTACTCTTTTACAAACGAATAGTGAGA
>NW_013669382.1:59564-74101 GCF_000517525.1 Limulus polyphemus
TCAATCTTATTTTTCGAATACATTTTTTCTTCGTTGTCTTTACATTATATCTTGGGCCCGGCATGGCCAGGTGGATAAGGTACTCGACTCACAATCTGAGGGTCGCGGGTTCGAATCCGCATCCCACCAAACATGCTCGCCCTTTCAGCCGTGGGGGCGTTATAATGTGACGGTCAATCTCACTATTCGTTTGTAAAAGAGTAGCCCAAGAGTTGGCGGTGGGTGGTGATGACTAGCTGCCTTCCCTCTAGTCTTACACTGCTAAATTAGGGACGGCTAGCGCAGATAGCCCTCGTGTAGCTTTGCGCGAAATTCCAAAAACAAAAACATTATATCTTTGTCTTCTGCTTGTGTGCGTTTAAGTTTTTCTTTATATTTTATTATGACATCTTATTCTTGAACGAGATACACGCACTTAAAAAAATCAGATGAAGGGATTCTGAAGTCTTCCCTTTTATCGTATTCACAAATTATATTTTTGGATGATAATGTGTACATATAATATATATAAAGAGCCATGTTCATTTGTACGCCATTTTATTTCGTAACTGTCTCGTGTATTTTATACTAGGGATTTGTCGTTGAGCTCATTTAGTGAACTGTTTACTTGGTGTACAAGATGTATTAGGATTGATCTCTGGAAATAAAGAAAAGTTAGATTACCATACTTCGTGCTTCTGTAGCAAGTCCGAGGACCTATAACGCTAGAAATCGGGTTTCGATACCGGCGGTGGGCAGAGCACAGATAGACCATCGTGTAGCTTTACGCTAACAACAAAAGAAACAAACGATAAGCTTTCATTTATTTTTACGTTTTGGTTTTCTGATAATCAAATTTTTAGCACTCAGTTTATTTTCTCGTGGTTATTGACTGCTTGCAATGTTTAAAATGTAATAGTGTGAGACGATGAACAACCATAAACAAACACCAACACAAGATCGTAACATGTTGTTTCAATACAGCTACTCAAAGTTACTTGATATAATTCTTTGAAAGGAAGGGAAAAAATCACTAACGAATCAGTATATGAATACGAGAAACATGTCATTTACAGTTTCACGTTAGTCGGACAATGTCTCTCTCCGTTTTATTTTCATATTTTGAAACAGAGTTCTCATTTGGTGAAAAAAGAAAAAAAAAAAGTCAGCTAACCACGATAATTGTTTCAAGTCTAAAAAAATGCACTGCTTCTGTGTACTATTTGTATAAAAGTAAATAAAACACAACGTTAGGCCATAGCAGAATTTATTAATATTACTATCATGAATAAAACAGTAACAAGCACGAGACTTAGCGTGTGAGCCAGCAGTTGTCTTCATCTACACAGCCGGCAGAACAAATTTTTTTTAGGGGGGGGGGGCATATACGATTAGTGCACCTTATTTGTTATGTTTCCTGTGCCCATTAAATTGACAATTGAAACAACGACTTTCACAAATCTCCATTTCCCATTCAAAGGGGAACAAGCTCCCCCTCCCCATGTTCCGCCACCTATGTTCATCTATACAATACAAAAGCTTCGAAGGGATATTCTACACCACGAAGCTCTTTAGAATGTTAGGCCTAAAACAATAACACTGCTCGAATCCGTTTACAGCAGGGAATAAAAATAACACAAATATAAAACTAACACTTTCACAACTGCAAAGCATCCTGAAGTATAAATGACGGATAATAATAATAATAATAGTGATACAAATAAGGCATGGTTAACTTCTGTAAAGCTTTCTAAGAAACTAGGTTGATCAACGCAAGAATATGAAGTAAAGATAAACTGGATGTAGTAATACAAACAGCTTCCTTGAAATACTCAAGCTTTTTATCACGTCATTGACTTTTTCAAAGAAATCTGCCTACAAAAAAAATCGAACCATTGCTATGATTATACAAGTTGTGTCACAATTCACTGCATATCTTACTTATTTTTCTACAATACAAAACTGTTATAACTTCTTATTAATTAATAAAAAAATTATATAAAAAAACACCAAAGTTTCATATATTAGATATGGTTGATTAAAATTATATCACTAATTGTTTTATTTTACTGCAGCGAAATGTTCAGCAGGTCCATTTGGAGTATGAAAAACAAAAACTATATAAAATAATAATAATTTTAAACAGTAAAGGCTCCATGTTTCCACGTTTGTTTACTTTAAATACCTATTCATATAACAGCATAAATAAATAGCTGAAAACAAGGTTGTGTGTGTGTTGTAATGTAGACTTGAATTATACTAGTAAATAGAAAAACTTGTTTCTTGGCGTTAACGTTTCCACTGCATTGCTCAGTCTCAAGGTATAACAAAATATTAAATTAAATTAATGGCTCACTTTTCACTATTTTTTTTTATCATAATCAAACATTTTCCGATGTTATTTTCGAACGAGCTAGAAAAAAAAAAGGCGAATAAAATGTGAATTACGGTATACAAATAACAGTTTAGGTTACAAAGAGGTAACATCTAAGTAGCCCACAGAAAAATTATTTTATATACTAATCTCTTGTTTAACAGTACATTGGCTAAACAATGAACATACAGAGGTGTAACACATAATGCGAGAACGTTCCCAAACAAAGAAAAATATACAGTTGTATTTGCCTTTGTCAGATGGTTTTAAAATGTGACAGAATACTAAATAATTGGAATAAAACGTTCTTACTTTAGTGCTAGTAATTCTTTAGAACCAATATATTGCATTCCACATTCAGTTAATATATGCCTTTTTAATATCTTATTTTGAAGATCAGATTTGAAATGGTTAGAACCGTACAAAGACACAAGTTGCAACAAGTCACAAGAACGAGCGGCGATAGCGTTATATTGGTTAATCTGATATGTAACTGTGATTACAATTATTGAACGCAGTATACAACTTAATCAACTTTTAAACGTCAGGCAACTCATTGTCTCATATATCTTTTTAATTGATATATTCTAAATACAAAAAAAGTCAATAATATAACGATGTTTTTTGTTGCTGTTTTTCGAATCTGGAACACACCAATGAATTTTAATAATGCAGTTTTGGTATATTCAAAACAATATTATTTGTTCACAAAGGGCAATTGTTTAAAAACATTTTATGAGATAGGATTAACAATCTAATACTGTTTCTAAATGTGTTTTCGGTGTCATAATTCTGATACAACCTAAGTGCGCTTATAACCTAGAGATATATCAAACGAAGTGATATAAATTGAAAACTTTTTTTTTTTAATATCTGGGCACAAAATTTCTCCAGACTTTTACAAGTAACGTTATGTATAACAACTAGTTGAGAAAAATACAGTTTGGTTATTCGATTTATATAAAAGGTATAAAATTACAGTTACTTTAAAACGGTCGTTAAAATCCTGCAAACGATTTCATTAAGTTTTACACTAGTTAAGAATCGAGATTTTGTATGATTCGACGGAAGACTCTTTTGATAAGTACGAAGACTTTGTAAGGTATAGTTTATAAAACACAAAACTCGATAGATCTTAAAGAGATAGAGTTTGTAATTGCGTGGCAATGACGTTGCATTTCAATAGAATAAAAATTTATATGAATTTGGCTAAATTTCAAAGTTTTTTGAAAATAGTTTCAAATATATTTGCTAGTTTTGGCCTTCGATACAGCTAATTGGTTCCACAAGTTACTATATTCTGAAGTCAGAAGAACTGTAAAAACATCTACTTTTACTAGGAATGTAAATAAAAGATTGCTGAAAATAAAGTTAAATATTATAGAGAAAAAACACAGGAAAATGAAATGAAGTTTTAAATTGTTTTGACGTTTCACGAGCTTTCAATGTTATTCAATTTTTTTTGCAATAATTCTTTTACATCATTAAAATAAAAAAGAATATATAAAAAAAGCTTGCAGTTACTTTAACTAAATCAAACTTATCAATATCGCATATTAAAAAAACAAATACAAACTAAATACAAAAGAAAAAAAAATCTTGAAACTTGTTTATAAATTTCTTTTAACAATGAAGACGTTATAAAGTTAAAAATTCAACATCGATCAAATTGAAGTAAAATTTAAAAATTGGTTTTCTCGATTTTAAGTATAATAATCCGTCGATTATAATTTGTTCAAGACGTCGAAATCGATGTCATAGGAATGTGCTTTTGTGTGTGTGTGTGTTTTTTTAAACTACTTGACAGCTTTAATTCTCACATTTAAACTTATTAACAAACCCATTTAAATTTTCCCCGTTTCTAATAGTGGTGCCGTGAATATCGTTTTTTGAATCTAGTTAGTTTTTTGATTTCATGGGTTGTTACATAGTAAAACTTTACATTTGATTAAAATTAAAGGGGGAAACAGAAATCAGTTACGAAAACTGGTTTGCGAGAAGTAAAACCAAAATAAAAGTCGACGTTCCCCACTCCCCCATTTGTAATTATACATAACTCAATATCAGCTCGCATTCTTTCAAATACGCTAAAGTATTGTTAATAACTCAACTCAAAAGTTGTTTTAGAAATAAAATGAAACATTTATAATACAACCATTTGGTTTTATACGTTAGGGAAACGACCACATTCACTATCAGAAGGAAGAGTTGTATAACAAACTGAAAGCAAGAAACTCATTGAAATCTAGACTTTCGACAATAGCATCATTCCCACGTAGCCAAATGAAGGTTGTGATGGGTCAATCAGAATCACATCATTTTAGGAGTTTTGTAACGACCCTTACCAATAAGTTATAATTATTCTTCTACTTTTATAATTAAATACCAGGGTACCATTCGACAATCTACTAACAAGTCCAACAGGAACTAAAAGAAAATAATTAAGTTTATCTCTTCAGAATTCCAGTCGGTAGGCGGCGCAGCTTGTCTCGTGATCTTGGAGATTGATGGTGCATCTATCGGCCGATGGAGCAACTTCTATTTTATTGGCAGCCAATATTTCTTGATTTAGGGCTATCCAATAACCCAAAGCATCAGTTTCGTGTGTTGGAATAATGGTCACTTCAGCATCTTTATCATTCCAATCTTTCTTAGCTTCTAATAGAGCATTGAATGCTTCTTTTGTTGGATTGGTGCCACTAAATACGTAATACCGTGCTCGTATTTTCCTGAAGAATTCCACATCGCAATAATTCGGATCTCCATGGTTTGGTACGTATGTCAAATCGACGTAAATTGGGTTTACAAGTCCATTTGCAGTCAAACCTTTAGATTTTCCTTGTAAGTTTGTCTTCTCAGTTCTAGGAGATACAGCTCTATCAGATGCTGTAGGCGTACTTTTTCCGTTAAGCAATCCTTTCTTGACATTATGATTTGATATAGACTTAGTCGGAGCAACAACAGGCGTTTTTGTTGATCCTTTAATGGTTGTTTTAGATGCCATTTTGTTTCGCTTAGTAATGTCTTGAGAATCGGGTGGTGTAGGCAAGCCCAATGGCTTATCCCAATTATCCAAGTGGAATTCCTCGTCACTCCTGTTAAACCCTGAAGATTTGGTATGGATCGTTGTTGCACTATCTTCTTGTAACTTCTCGTACTCATTTGACTGATCATCGAACGTTGGGTTCTGAATACCACCAAATTGTGACTGATGGGGAAATGTTGAGTACGAATGTCCACTAGAGAAATCACTTATTTCCCTGGCATCTTCTTGGTAATAGCTTCTGTTGCTATAACTATAATGAGAAGCCTGCTCTCCATAATACGGATTATCTTCATCTTCCGAGGAAGAGGAAGTACTATCACGCGTTATGAAGCTGTTAGGTTCTTTATCTGCTATATTGAGTGGCAGATGGTGCTCTTCATAATTAGCTTGATCTTGAATCACTGCTGCTGTAGAAAACAGTTGATTAGCAGGAACACTGTCTGATCCATAACTATCAATATCTTGCAAATGACCGTGTTCTATCAAATTTGATGAATTTAACCCCATTTCTTCCTTATTAGTTAGATCATGCATAATTTCAGTCTGACTTGTCTTTGGATCATCAGCTTTCTCACAATCTCGCGTATCATCCTCAAAGTAAGTCGCCTGTAGATTCTCTCTCGCCAGATCAGTGGGGACTGTTCGAAGTAATTCGCTTGAGGAATAGTGTGAAAAAGAATCTTTATCACTACAAGTTAGTTCTTTATATGCAAAAGTTGATTCGTTATGTTTGATATCAGTACTACTGACCCCAAACGAATCTTCACAGTATTGGTGGGATAAAGACAATGAGGTCAAATCAGAACCCTGTTCATATAGAAAACCCTCTTTCTGACAATCAGCTTTACCTCCAAGGAATTCTTGCTCACTTTTGTCCCAAGAGACGTCTTCAGTTTTACATTCAAACGTACTTTCCTTGGAATGCTTTTGAGAATAGAAATCTCTCTCTTCGTTAAGGTTTCCACAATTTCCTTCTGTATCACGTTCTCTCAAAATATGTGGAAAAGCACTCATTTGCTCACTTTCTTTCTGCTCCAACTTTGTTTCACTCATGTTTTCCAAAAATTCTATTTTCTTTTCTTGCGAGATGTGGTGATCTACCGAATGGTCCCTTTGAGTTTTGGCTGGTACTTGCTGTTTGGCATCTAAAGGAGACTGTGGTTCGGAAGGAGTAGTGCCTTCCGAAATGTTGACCATTTCTGGGTAGTTTGCCTTCAGTGTGTTTCCATAAACTGGCTCTTCTATAACTGGACTTCCTGATCTCTCTGATTCGTCTTCTTCAGATTCTTCATATAATGGTTGTTCAGTTAGATCTTCACATGTTTGAGAATGGTGGCCCGTAACGTCATACTGTAAGATATAGCTGCCCGATTCAATGTGATCCTCTTTTAACTGAGCATCAGGTCCCACATGTTCATAAAAATCTTGATCACCTGGCGGAGTTGGGTATCGAATCATCTCGCCATCATCCTCATCAGATATTTCCTGATGTTGTGAAAGTTGTTTTTCTTCAAGTTTAATTACATCATCGTGTGTAAAATACATTTCATCCTGATTCATGGATTGAGCTATTATCGTTTCTTTTTCATTATGAACAGTATCTATAGCCTCTTTAATTTCCAAATTCTTCTCATGGCTGCTATTAGGAAAACCTTCACCAAAAGACTGATCAAACGATTTTTCAGCTTCTCCACAAGGAGTGCCATCTTCTGGAAGAATGTCATCACTCACAGCATCTAAAGTTTCAGAAGCCGAATAATCTTTTTCTGAAGTATGTGGTTCTGACTTAACACCTAATTGACTGCCCGGGACATGTATATGATCTTTTGCTAACTCAAAATTTTTCTGAAGGTCTAAGTCATTTTCCTGAGGAATCATTTCTTGTTCTTTTGTATTCTTTGCAGTTTCTTCTGCTTGCTTTTCTAGAGGGTCCAAGTACAAAGATTCTTTTATTTCGTCTCTGGTATTCCTACGATCATCATCATCATTAACAAAATCGACTTGATGATCGTTCTTGTAATCTGATAATTCAGAGTCATGTTTAATTATGTCAAAATCGTTACTACTTTGTTCGTTAGAAGTCCGATTCGTGAGGTTCCCAGTATTGTCCTCTCTATAATTATGATTGAAATTGTCTAGAGGAAAAGTTGATTCTTGTTCTTCGCTAGCAAGGCTATCTCCATAGACAGAAGGATAGCCAGTGGAATCTATGCCAAATATTTGTTCACATGCATTCCGTTTTAGAGATTCTTGTTCAGTTACGTCTAATATATCTTCACTGGTTGTCTTAGCAATAAAACAAGAACTGTCTTCAGTTTGGTGAATCAGCTCAGGTTCGTTCAATTGATTTTCAAGTTCTCTTTCTTGAACACCGTTATCAAAAAAAGCAACATTAGTCTGTTCCTGTAGGAATGACCCTGTCTGAAGGTCACACAGGTTTTCTTCGTTAGTGAAGGAAGAATTTTCATATTTTTCAAAGTGAGTAGCTTGACGTTTCTCTATCTCGGATATTTTGTTTTCAAAAGGTATTCCTGCGTGAAACTCTTCATTCTGATCGAACTTTGGGTCGGAAATGCTTAATACCGATTCACTATCCACAGTTTCTTCAGCAAGCTTAACTTCTGTAATTTGTTCCTTTTCTTCTATATTCGTCTTTTCATTCAATTCATCAAAACTCTGTTCATTTGTAACCGTACTAGCCGATATTTTAACTTCATTATCATTCAGACTGTCAAAACCATCTTTATCTTGTTGTAATAGTTCAGGTTTATCTAGTACTTGATTGTCATCTGATATAGTTTCTTTATAAATATCTTGATCCTTTAAAAATAGTGGTACCTGTTGGCTCAACCCTGGCGACTCAAATTCTTCAGCTGTTCGACCTTGTTCTGATATTCCAATATCACCACCATCAAAAGCATGAAGATTCTCAACTGTATTTTGACATATTGATTTTTCGACATCCTTATATATCTGATCGTCATTTTTCACTATTGATTCTCCACCTACACTCAAGTCTAACCTTGTATTACTATTATCAGTAAAACCTCCATCAAAAGACTGTTCAACTCTGCCAGATTCAACAGATTTGATATTATCAAAATTTCCTTCAGTTTCCTCATTAATTCGTGTCCTCTGTGAATCTTCCTCGGAGAGGCCTTTCTCTACTTGGTCTAATCCCTGGCATTTAGAGTTAGACACATAATTGTCAATGGAATCTAATTTATCTTTATTAGTGATTCCATAATTCATCTTGCTCCATCCTATATCCGTATTATCCACTACACTACCAACCGTATTGTCCACCACACTACCAAACCGAGCTTCTTCCTTGTCTCTGAAAACACGCTCAGTGTAATCAATCTTTTCATCGCTAGTTTTGAACAAAAATTCACTTTCAGCCTTTCCCTTTTCTTGATCACCGAGCTCGATTTCAGTCATTCCATTCACTTTGTTCAGTCCTTGGTCTTGATCAATTTCCGTTTGAGCCAATTTTTGATCACTCAATACACTCCGAGTTGGAGTTACTCCTAAATGATTATCTTTATCCTTTAGCATATTTTCCGTCCGTATTAATACTTGACTAGTATCGTTTGTGTCATGCTCAGCGTGGAAACAGTCTTGTGTATTATCTGAGAAACTTCCAGTTTGTGCCAATCCCTCACTTTTATTAAGAGACACACCTTCCAACTCATTTTTACTATATGACGTTATTTCACTGTCAACCTTTACTTGGTCTTTGTCAGTTAACACACATTCAGTTTCGGTTATACCTTGGTCTTTGTCAGTTAACACACATTCAGTTTCGGTTATACCTTGGTCTTTGTCAGTTAACACACATTCAGTTTCGGTTGTACCTTGGTCTTTGTCAGTTAACACACATTCAGTTTCGGTTGTACCTTGGTCTTTGTCAGTTAACACACATTCAGTTTCGGTTGTACCTTGGTCTTTGTCAGTTAACACACATTCAGTTTCGGTTGTACCTTGGTCTTTGTCAGTTAACACACATTCAGTTTCGGTTATACCTTGGTCTTTGTCAGTTAACACACATTCAGTTTCGGTTATACCTTTGTCTTTGTCAGTTAACACACATTCAGTTTCGGTTATACCTTGGTCCCTGTCAGTTAACACATATTGAGATAACTGATCTGTTTGAGAGAATACTTTTTCATTTGCTTGATCCAAAGGTTCCGCCTCACTTGCTACTGCTTCTCGGATAATACTTTGATCATAGCTAATAAGATTTACATTACCAAAATCTCCACGGTCATCATTACTTGGTTGAGAGACTTCCTTTTCAAAAGAGTTTATGATATCCGTTTCTGTGTTCGCAACCATGTTAATCGAACTATTGTCTTGTTCCGTTTTTTGGACGTCTGTAGTAACGTTAGACCCGACTTTAAACTTCTCTTCAGTATCCAAACTTCCCAATGAAGATTTTCCCCCTATTTTTGAATTTTCTTCTAATCTAGCAGAAGCCAATTTATGTTCTGCTCGTTTCTTAATGTTCATCTCCGTTTGTTGTGGCTTTTTGACGGATTTAGAAGTAGATGGTTTTGTAGAGTGTTTCGGTGAAGATGTGGGAGTTTTCCCGCTCGTTTCTTTTGATACATGCGAGATTTTGGTTGGGGTTTCGGGTCTTTTTGTCTTTGGTTCAGATTTTGCATTTTTATTAGAAATTTTTGTTTCCACAGTTTTCTTGTTATTGATATCTTTAGCGCCTTTGGTCTTTCTCTCAACGCTGCTCACGGTTTTCACGGCGCTTTCAATCTTTTTTGTGTCCGAGGACTGTAATTCTTTCCCTTTACTTGAAGGTGTTCCAGTTTTGGAAACATCTTTATTTGATTCCAAACTTTTCCCATTAACTTTTGTTTCTAGCTTCTTCGAATCAATATTTTTCCTTGTTGAGCTTTTAGTGGGGTCAGATGGCCTTCTTTCTGAAGTAGTTTTGTTTATAACAGCATTATCCTTCTTGCCAGTTGCTGTCTGAGTCTTTTGAATGATTTTCTTTTGTGGCCCAGATGGCGAAGAGGTATTAGGTTTTGGAAGAACTTTAGCCACTGGTTTTTCAGCATTTTTTATCAATTTAGGTTTATCCCCAACCGTTTTCCGGAGTACAGATTGAGTGCAATCAAACTGCTGTAAAATTTCAAGATCTTTTATTGTTTCTAATCCTTCAAAAATCTTAGACTGTGGTGCATTTCCTGTGATTAAGATCCTGGTAATGGGGTCTTTAAGATTCGCAGGTCGCCATACCACAAGAGCAGATATGGATACTAAGTCTGATAAAGGTACCGAAACGTCTTCAAAATTCTTCATGCTATCTGTAGTGCTTGAAAAACTGTCTTTCTTAGAGCTCCACTGTTGAAAGAATTCTTTTACTTCCTTATTCTCTTTCGGTGGAGTCAAAACATACATATCCAAAGTACCATGACCCATCTTATGATACAAGGTCAGAGGATCGGTACCATTTTCTCGGAAACAAAGGTGTGGTTTCAGGTTCAAATTACTAAGATTATTCAGGAACTCGTGACCTTCGTCAAGAATACTAACGAGAAGGTCATCCTTGTCTTTTGGGACCTCGTCACAAGGGGAATCTTTCCCATCAGTGATATTACAGAAAATGTAACCAACATGTGGAAACACGTGTTCCTTTTGCTTCCTCTTAATCAATGATGTAATCCCATTTAGATTACTCTCGTTCACCCTCGTAATAATCATGGCATCTAGCCTGTCAATATGACGAACAAATTCCCAGAAACATGGCTTCCTCTCAAAGCCACCATCTACCAACATATTAAAACCACTGATTCCAAAGAGAGCACAGTTACCATCACCTCCTGGAAATACATATAAAGTTGGTCGACTGAAACGAATATTTCCTACAACTGCAGACGGTTTCATAATTTCTTCTAAAGAATGACTTATCAAAAACCTTTTCAGATACTGCACAAGTTCTTGAGAACCAGGAAAAGAAGATGTTATATCAGGGGGGTTTAGAAAAACACAAGTCATATTTTCTGTAATATTAGATTCGCACCAGTCTCCTTCAGCTGTACAATGAATATGCACAGAACAATCAGGAATCTTCATCAGTACACACTGAACATCGGGATCATTGAATATGTCAGTAAAGGCTTTAAAACTAAAAGCACCATCTCTGAGGATCCAGGAACCAGATCCAGTGAAGGCATAACCAGCATAAATGATGTGTTTATAAGCAGTTGAAGAAGAAAGCAAATTCTTCAGACACTGTTTAAAAACACTAACTTTTGGATTCAAGAGTACTTCCACTGCCAGTCTTTCTGTTGAATACTGAACAATAAAATCTGAAAATATAAACGAATATTTCACTTAATACAAGTTGTGTAAAATCGAATAGTTTTATTTGGTAAAAATTACTTTCCTAAATAATAGAATCTTAATTATTTTAGCAACAAATACAATACCAAAACATAACATAATAATGTTTTAAGAACAATACATTTTTTAACATGTAACAAATAAAAGACTTAATCAGAAGGATAACGATTTCCTTTAAACTTCACTAAGAAAAGTTTTTCCACACAAAACTTAATATTGCAAAACAGTCCCAGAAAACTGTCACAAGCAACACTAAGTAATATACGAAACTAACCTTTGTTTTAAAACAAAAATAGAAATGAAGATTTTAAATATTTTACCTTCTGGCTGTTCAGGGTTGAGCTCTTTATTGAATTCATCCTTCAGACCCGTTAAATCTGATCCAGTTTTGGTTACATCCCATGAAAGTAGTCCTATAAAAAGAAATAAATAATGTATGTATGTTTGTAATTAAGCACAAAGCTACAAAATGGGCTATCTGTGCTCTGCCCACCACGGTTATCAAAATCCAGTTTCTAGCATTGTAGCAAGTCCGCAGATATACCGATGTGCCACTAGGGGGGAGGTAAAAGAAATAAACTGACACAAAGGAAGTACATTAACACACAAATTACCCTCTTGAAATTATAAGAATAAATTCCCGAATATTAGTGTTTATACAACCACAGAGTTCGTTACCTAACCCGCAATCACTGAAAGTACGGTGACTAGCTAAAGATTTCTACAGCTTTTAAAGGTTAGGAAAGCGACAGTAGCGTTCGTGAACAGTAATGGCTAGTGTTTAAGAGAAATATAAAATCTCCTATCCTAAGTTAATTGGCCTGTTTCATTGATAATACGATGAGCATGTTTACATAATTTGAAACTATTTTTCATGACGGTTTTCACTAAAATAACATTGATCACCAGATGGAAGTTAGAAATAATACAGCTTTCACAACTGTAATAGTAGCATTTACACGTATGAATTTAAAGACTGCTTCGTGGACAAATAAATACACGGATATTTACACGATTATAGAGTTAAGACTGAAGTAAGTAACTAGTGAAATTCGAGTTATTTTATCTGAAGAATAACTAAATCGTGGTATCTGTTTTGGAGTTGTGACCTCTGAACTTTTTATATACACACGCTTGCGCATGTGTGTGTGTGTGTGTGTGTGTGTGTGGTTTATTTTAAACGCTTATCACTTGAATTTTGATTTACAACAATTGAAAGATTTATTTGTTTGTAGTTAAGCACAAAGCTACACAATGGGCTATCTGTGCTCTGCCCACCATGGGTATCGAAACCCGGTTTGTACCGTTGTAAGTCCGCAAACATACCGCTGTGTGTCTGGAGGACACAATTGAAATAAAATGTAGTTTTGACGTCACATGCAGAATGGAGTGTTTCAAAAATGGAGTTCAAGATTTACAAAAATACTAATATGAATTTATTAAGTGCTGCTGTGTTTTACCACAGTTTAGTTTGCACGAGATAATCTGAATTGAAAGTGTATACGACTTCAAAACAGTGCATTTTGAAGACAAGGGGGGTGTTATCCCCTACCACACTCATTTATAGGAGGAGCTTCATTCAACAAATGTGCAAGATATATTTGAATGTACTGTAATACATTACATTATGAAGTTAGTAGAATGGGATTCAGCTTTTTCTGTACGTTGTGAAATAAGGATGGTGTACAAGCCTGATATGAAACGTATTTAGTTATCCAAATTGTTGCTTTTATTGGTCACGAAAGATGAACTGTACGAGTATTTTAGCTCCGAGTACAGAACAAATTAAATAGAGTATCCTCATATCTTCTATTGCTAGCTAGATGATACTCTCTCTCAAAATGTGAATAATTCAGATGGTTGGACTTAAACGGTTTAACATAATATTTCTTACTTTATTTATCTTAAAACAATTTAAAAAGCCAAATTTCTAAAATTTAGCTAATGTATTTAAAACACGAAGTTATACACGTATACATGCATATTTGTTAAAAATCGATAAACATGTGCAACTTCTTAATATTAATTGTTTCTTAGCAACTTATAATATCACTCTTTGCACCAAAGTTACCACCTTCACTGTATACGCGGATTAAGATCACGGATCGATTTGCTTAGTAGCCATGGTTACCGCCTACCAAAGCGATTCTATTGTACTCTATACTGTTCAATTCTGTTGCATACGAATCTGTCTAGCTTCCTGTCGTGGAAGTTTGTTTCGAATTACTTCCTCATACATATTTAATTCTGTTGCATACGAATCTGTCTAGCTTCCTGTCGTGGAAGTTTGTTTCGAATTACTTCCTCATACATATTTAATTATGTTGCATACGAATTAAACTCTGAATAGCATTCGAAAAAGAATACTTAAGTTCTGAACACCGGTGCAAAATTTATTTCCTTTTAATTTAGAATGTCATAGTAAATTATCAATGTTTAGTATGTAGATTAACAGCTTGTTAATTTCTGTTGTGTGTTGTTATACAAATCGGTTAAACAGCAAAACACAGATTGTCTTGTAAGTAATAGCTGTAAAGTTGGTACTCCCTACCATACCAAAGCTTCAAGTCAAAGAGAATGAGAAATACCAAAGTTATTTACAAATCACGTAGAATAATCCAGAATAAAATCCAAATTGAGTTGTTGTTGTTTTTATAGATAAATGTCGAAAGCAAGATTCAAAGTTAAGAACCCACTTGTAGTTAATAATTAAAGTTAAGAACCCACTTGTAGTTAATAATTAAAGTTAAGAACCCACTTGTAGTTAATAATTAA
>NW_013669382.1:75101-83491 GCF_000517525.1 Limulus polyphemus
TAGTTAATAATTAAAGTTAAGAACCCACTTGTAGTTAATAATTAAAGTTAAGAACCCACTTGTAGTTAATAATTAAAGTTAAGAACCCACTTGTAGTTAATAATTAAAGTTAAGAACCCACTTGTAGTTAATAATTAAAGTTAAGAACCCACTTGTAGTTAATAATTAAAGTTAAGAACCCACTTGTAGTTAATAATTGAAACGAGCATGCAATATAACAGCAATGAATCTAACGGCACCGTTTGAGTTTAGTGAAATATTTAAAAACAACCAATAATATGTATACATGTATGGAAAGTTGAGAGTTGGAGCTGATTATTTACCTTTGGCTAGTTTTTACTAGTTTGGCCTACCGATTCTTTCCCGGAAAACTAAGGTTTCAGTTTGAGGTTTGAGCTTCCTCAGGCATGCTAAAATTATCGACATGTTTGTTTATTATTTTCTTTTACACTTTATCGGTTCTTTCACGTGGGAAGTATTCGATGGAAGGAAGACATCAATTGGACCGGTCCAAAAATTCTCAAAAGCCGATTACGTGACGTGAAGCTTTGATGATTTTGAAAATTTAGTCATAATGCAGCAAACGCTGAACGTCAGGCATGACCTCAACATTGAGAACTCTCGTCGAACCACGTTTGGAAATCAAACTGTATAATATATTTTGTAGGTAGATTACATGAAGTAAAATTAAACCAGGGTTGACGCTGTAAAATATATCTTATGACCACTGTGCGATGAGAGTGACATTTTGGAAAAAACCAGAAAAATAATTATATCTATAAAGACCTCACTGTCCAAGCGTATTAAAAGTTATACTTTAAAAGAGAAGTTAAGTTAATTCGATTGACTTTGGAAAAAAAAAATTCTTTGGCTAAACTGTTTTTGAAAATTCAGTTTTACTTAAAAGGACGGGTAAGAGCAAGTGCTAAGTAAGATTTAAATGAAAATGTTCTCTTATTACATGTTATGTCATTAACAATGTCCACGAGAACAGAATCGAACGTGCGTGGACCTACACGTCAGTGTATTTTCTGCGTTAATCATTTCCGAAATGGTTGCAGATTTAAAAAAAAAAACATTATTAACAAATCTAGTAATGCATATTACATTGTGTTTCATTATGGCGGCCGTAACGCCAGAATGTTCATTGTATGTTGGCTATGCATTTGTATTACAAGATGTTCATTTGAAGTAATCCTTAGATTATATCACTAATGAAATGCAACGTTTTATATGTACACAATTAAGATAATTGCTGAAGTCATTAGCGAATATGTACGTCATCGTCAGGAGTAACTTACAAAAACAAAATTCCAATAGTTATACACTTATTCCAAGTCATGCAATATTACGTTCTATGTTATTTTCATAACTTATTGACAAACCTGTACAGCAGGTCACGCCATATACAAATACAATGACTTGCTGAACCTTAATCTTTGTTTAACGCTACTTTTCCTATGCTATTTCTTCTAAGTATTGGACATAAATAGCAGTCAGTCATACTTCGAGGTAGATTTAGTTTTACTCCCATAAAAGTCTATCATGTTTTTCTTTTGTACATGTTCTGCTATAGCTAACAATTATATTATTTCTTACAAGTGCCGATCATTCATAGTTAAACCTTAGATTCAAATAATCTGTGCACTACTCTCGAAAGTAGCATTAAATACACGTACTACTCTTATGGCGTTAATAGGGACAGGGATACATCCTGGATGTAAACGCTGTTAGGGAGACAACCTACTAACGATCGTAAATAGCATCAAATGCACGTACTACTCTTATGGCGTTGATAGGGACAGGGATACATCCTGGATGTAAACGCTGTTAGGGAGATCACCTACTAACGATCCTAAGTAGCATCAAATGCACGCACTACTCTTATGGCGTTAATAGGAAGTTAGTAGGTGATCTCCCTAACAGCGTTTACATCCAGGATGTATCCCTGGATACCAGGCACTCTCCGATGAAACAGTGCACCTTCTCCGCAGTGAACGACGTTATATATCTTCCACCATGTCTCGCTATTCTCACACATGTTTAACACGTTCGAAGTTTTCCCAAGTCTTTCGTGAAGCCCAGAATTTAAGTTTGGCACAAACCGACGTCTGCATATGCACGACATTCCTTGCAAGCATCAGTTCCCCACTCCACAGAAAACCATTCCAAATCGGGTCATGTCGTTTCCTCTATATGTGCAGAACTTAAAGCACATTACCATCAACGTACATACATAACATACCACCCTTTTACTATTATTTATGTAAGAACATGTTCCAAATAACCTACGGTCGTTGAGAAACATATTTCGATCCAGTTTTAATGCTTTATTATATAGTAATCATTTTAAGGCCATTAAGGGCGCCCATTTTCCATAGAAGTTCATAATATTTTAGATTATTTGATTGACAAACTAGGTATCCGACTATAGGGGGTCCACGATTACCATAAAATACGAAACGAAGCATCCAATGGTGTACTGAAATTCCTTTAAACTGAAATTATACTTCCGCGGCTGTCTGGTCCAAACTGCTTTTGTTTAGAGTTGAGATATGTAGAACTTGGAGAAATTTCCAAGAAGGAAACTTTACAAGGGCCATCTTCATAGAAGTAAATACCACTTGCTCGGCATCAACACTTGTAAAGGTGTTTCACAGAACTTAACACTTGCTCGCCATCAACACTTGTAAAGGTGTTTCACAGAACTTAACACTTGCTCGCCATCAACACTTGTAAAGGTGTTTCACAGAACTTAACACTTGCTCGGCATCAATACGTGTAATGCAGGTGTACATTTGTTCCTTTCCTCACAAGATATACGTTTCGTATCTCAATGCCATACATTTAGACCTTATTTGAAATGCAAGTAACACCAAGAACATCTGTATTAATCTTTGCACGACATAGCAAGCTTACAATGCACGTAAAGTTTTGTCATAAAATCTCCAAGGGGAAGCAGTAGGGAATTGATGTTGAAAAACATCATGCAGAGATTCTCCGATAGATGGACTAGATGTAACTAATGAAATATAAATGTCCTGTTGTTACAGAAACAATTTGACGAGGTGTAAGGAAATTCACTATTCTAGTGCAAACATCTTGTTTGAGAAACAGAACTTTAGATTAAAACACACGCTTAAAGTCTGCTTAACCCTGGGATTGCTGATAGACTATTGGTTTCCTAATACAAATTGCCTAAACTATTTATGTCTAAGTTGCTTGTGGATCCAGAGTTTTGTAGATTACATGGTCTCTAATAACATGCCATTCTCACAACAATAAAGGAAAAAAATGTAATGGATTCCATTAATTACTTGTGGAGACCCACCCCCTTCTCATTCACCCCCCTTATGTATTTTACATATAAAATGTTTCGTTGTTTGTTTGTTTGTTTCAGAGCAAAGCCACATCGGACCATCTGCTATCTCCACCGCGGGGAATCGACCCCCGGATTTTAGTGTTGCAAGTCCAGAGACTTGCCAAAGCATCACACACAAAAAAAATTTTGTTCAGTTCCCCCACCCCAACACTAAAAAACACAAACGTTACACATCGATATATTCTCTCCCCTCCCAGAGTTTTTGTTCGTAATGCATTTCTATTAGTTCACATATATGGTACCAAGCATATTGAAGTATAACCAAGATATACGTTAAGTTAAACAAGAGGGAATCCTCAATAGCCGCGGCACTTAATTTCTTTTAGGCAGGATTAAATTAATCTACGAGACCCTTCCTTTTTATTAGCTATATTTTTGTGCGCTAGCATTACCAAGCGTGGGGCGCACGTATACATATTCGATTTTACTACTCATCAGGATCTCTACCAGCCTACCCTCAAACAGAAATTCTTTTAGGCAGATTAGATTAGTCTACGAGATCTTGGGTGTGGTAAGATAGATCAATCGAAAGGGTTTGACCTCCCGAGTCCAAAACTATAATTAGATCTCAAAATCGGTCAACAGATGGAGTTACGAGCTAAAAGTTTGTACTTAGAAATTCAGAGCCATTCTACGAGCCGTTATGCCGCGGCTAAAAGCAGAGATAAAAATGCTTTAAACAATAATTAAAATTCTTGCGAAATAAATCATGGTTCATTGCTACTCTCTCTAGCTATTGAATTCTGATGACGTTATCACATCAGCGACAATCTGTTCAACTGATGTTGTAGTTCATTCTACCATGACGGAGATACCTATTTAAGTTCATTTACTGCCGAAAAGAAATCTAGTATCGACGAGCGAGTTTCACGATCCTGCTGTGAACAATAGTAAAGCAGTGGATTGAAGCGGAAATAAGATCACCTCACCCGAACTATCTTTCTTAGAGCATGAACACCGACCGTTAGTTAAGTATAGCCAGTTCTATTAACACGCTCGAAACTGACCGGGGACTTGAACCGAAATAGTGTAGCAAGTTTTTTTTTTATCTTCTTTTTACTTGCACGTGCAGAACAAAACACATTGTTATGAATACTGAAAACGGGACCAATTATTCCCTCCTTAAGAGTAGGCCTCGTCTGACAATCTCAATGTCAGATCATTAAACAGTGCAACACGCTTCTCTTAAAATAAAACAACAACAACAAAACGACATTTACAGATGCATTTTAATTTACTGGACTTGGAGATATGTATTCAATTCACAGTTCTCCAACACTATTTCCATTTTGTTACGACCAGTAAATATGTCTCGTGTGCTTCAATATACCCGATAACTAGTAAATCACATACTTTAACGGGAGTATGTATTGCTATAAGAACAATTACAACTTTTAGTGCCGAAATCCTGAGTTTTATACAAGTTTAATTTGTGTAAAATGAAATTGAAGAAACATCGTCAAAACAACTAAATTTTAGCAAAGTATTTTCTTTCCTCCATTCATATATGTCAACAAGAAACTATCCTCATCAACGAAAAACAGCAATGGCAATGATTCATGTTTAATTGGTCCGGTTTTGGCAAGTAAAATGGAGTTTCAGTTTTTAAGTCGAAAATGTGAATCACGCTTCATTCTCTCTCTTCCCCCCCCCCTCCCCCAACTTCAACATATAACAAAAAAATATTTTGACGGATGATTTGAATGGGAAACAAGCTACAAGTTAAAGTGGTTTTATTCTAATATTTAACGCAAATAAAGACAGCACTCCAAGATCTATCACCAACATTCGTTTACTTAACTTCATGGTGTACTATGTTTGTAGTTAAGCGCAAAGCTACACCACGGGTATCGAAACTCGGTTTTTAGCTTTAATAAGTCTTCAAACTTACCGCTGAGCTACTTGGGAGTTTAAGGTGTAACACATTTGCATAAGCTAAATAACATAAAATATACGTTAAATACACTAAAAAAACACATTAGAACGCAGATATATTCAGACATTCACGTCCATAAAAGGTCGATATATTATGTTTAAACCAGAGGTTTAGATTTCAACGTTCAGAATATCTAGTACATATAAAAAAGTTATGTATGGCTGAAGCACGTGACTGCCTTTGATCGAAAATGCTACTGTCGTCAAACGACACATTTATGTTAACATGTATGTATTAACCTTCTATACATTTCACACACTTAAACAACTTCCTCATACGGCTTGCTACGAGATAGAAGTCACGCATGCGCAGTGTTGCGTCTGAACACTTAGCCACTACTCAAAAAGTATTGAAGTAACCTACACTTAGATCACCGCAACAGAGCAATGTATCGATTGTATTGACTGTACGTGTTCAGCAACAGCACGAGTGTTGTACTCTTATCGATCACTGTGTTCTTGTACTTGCACAATAAGTTACTAAGAAATGTTATCGCACGGTTCACAGTCTCGTGTATGAGCAGTAGCACCGGTATCATGGTGGAAGTATACGAGACTCGCCGACTGCACGAAGCCAAGTTCAAATAAATGATGGATTGGAAGCACGACGTTAAGTTAGAGCGGCGAGCGGTAATAAAAAAACAAAAACGAACCTCTCAAGTACAATCCGTAAAGGAGTACATCCAAGTGTAAAAAATGTATACAGAGTGCATAAACGAACGTTTAACGAGAATATTTGGACAAGTTCTCCTCTTCCAGACAGAAATGAAACTTTCAGAGAACAGGATAAAGTTAAGTTCTATTTCCAGAAGCATCAACAGCTAGTTCAAATAAGGGGAGGGGCATTCTAGGCTTAAACAAACTTCTTGTCAGAAGGTTTGAGACGGGGATACTATTGTTTATCGCGTGCCTGAGAAGAGGTGCAATCGAGTTTGTGATTCATTCATTTTTCTTTCCGAGAACATGTTCGCAGTTTTGACTTCTAACGACATTATTTCTTATGACTTTGTTCACACACACGTATACAATATCCCCCCCCCCTTCTAGCAGTACTAATGTAACACGAACAGTCACCCAGCAATTTTGCCTACTAAACATGAATATTGCAAAACAAAAACGCGTCAAATAAGAGCAAATAATTTTGATAATATCTGGCGTTTAATCTGAATGTTACCTTAGGCAGCACGAGACTGTTAGGCCAAAACCCCCTAGGTTCAGAATAGTCGTCCCTAACTTCGGAATGCATAGAAAAGGGAGGCAACAAGTCAGAAATAACGGTCTTTTACATGATTACTCTTGACCAGTAACGGTAGTAACCATGGCCGATAGTACAGAACTTTAGATCTCCCATAGCCCGCCACGCTGTTAGGCTTCACCTTGATAGTGTTACGACAGCGGAAGTCACGTGACTCTGGAAGCATGCGCGCTGGAGTTTTTATAAGAATCATGACTGTTCCTGGTAACTCTAGTCTTTTCAAGGTGCCCTCTATTTTAGTATATCCCGCCAAATAAAGCGGAGAAATAATAGCAGATTGAAGAGAGATACAGAGACAGATAATTGAGTCAAGTGAGCGGTAATGACCGTATGTAGAGGGGGTGAATTGTTGTGAATTATAGCGTGTGTTTAAGTTAAAGTGACTGTGGAAATTCTATGTATTGCAAAGTTGTATTGAGAAAGAATAAACTAGTTTTATTTAAGAAAGGACATATATCGATGAAGTTCTTCGGAAATATTTTTTACGGGAAATTAAACGAACAGAGACGTAACAATAGGTATATCGTAATGATCAAAGATCTAAAAACAAGCACCAGAAATACGTCGCCCGCCACGCTGTTAGGCTTCACCTTAATAGGCACACCATAATGATCAAAGATCTAATAACAAGCACCAAAAAAAAATTCAAACTACAGAATTATTTCGGCGGTTTTTGTTTTCTTTCATTTTCATATATTTCTGTAGCTGTCACAATCGAAAGTAAATTCCTTATTTAGTGATGTATCAACTTTATGCGTTTGGTTTAACCTAGACAAACGTCATGTGTAACTCTAATAATAGTCCGTCTATTACGTACTTATATATGACTTAGAATGCATATAACAAAACTAACTGTACAGCCTACATTTACTGTATACCAACAGCTGTTTAATATCCTATTAGAACTAGTTTTATCCTAACTCGTCCGTCTAGTTTATTTTGAAACACGATTAAAAAACAAAAGGATTAATGGGATAACCGTTTCTTGATCTTCAATACAGTTATTTCCAAATATAGCATATGGGAAAACTTACAAGACGGTTCAGGTTACTGTCCTGCATAAAACATGTGGCATAAATAAACCCCCGATAACAATCTTCCTTTATGCAGACAATACCCCAAAGCAATTTTGTGCGGTTTATTATACCCCTGGTTTTATCAAACCAACTCCAGACCATGACATAAGAGAGAGTGTTCAGAATGCTTGGCTATGTCTATTCTTCTCACGTTACTCTTCTCTAAAACTGCGTGTGTTGACCTCGCACAGCAAGTATTACGAAATAGGGCTAGGCTGTCCAAGAAAAAAGAAAGAGACAGTTTCAAATGTTGTTCGTATTCATTCTTTTTATACTTAACTTCTAAAAACACTTTCATATTTTTCTTACCACGTTTCGGTAGGTTAATCACCCAACACTACACACACGACATACAACATTTATTAAGACAAATGTAACTTTGTCTATTGTATATTCAGAATTGAAAAAAAAAAGCAACTGATCGACGTTTTATTAAAAACATGCTTTGGAAGATCATGAGGCGAACCGAAGAATTTTTAAATTTAATTTTAAAATATACATATTTAATTGCCAGACAGTGTCTAGAAGAAGACTTTAGACACAGATTCAGGGGTGGAAAAAAAGTTACTTTAAGAATTTTGCATACGCACCAGCTTCTAAATATAGATATATACATTTGGAAAAGTCTATAGAAGGGTAACACTAACATAGTAATCGCAGTTCATAAGATTCTCTTATATATGTATTACCCTGTATAAATATATATATATATATATATATATATACATATACATATATATAT
>NW_013669382.1:83804-96561 GCF_000517525.1 Limulus polyphemus
TGACAGCTGTGCATGGCGCCAGTATGCCACGTGAGTCACCCCACCACAGTGCTTTTGAGTGAGGTAAACAAAGCCACACTGGCCATGACCGCTTCAAAGACAGGTGGGGGACGGTGCTGAACTAGTAGGGGCATTTAATGTAGAGAAGTTAGCAGTGAACAGTGAAACCAGAGCAAGTTATTGAACTGTCCCTATTTCAAATTGCATAGGAAGAAGAAGAAGAAAGGAAAGGGCAATTTTTTCTTTTCTAGAAATAGAACACACAAACTGTGGAATCTGTGTGTGTGTACACAGAAACGACTCACGTTGTACCGTTACAAACATGTGCCTGAAATTGAAGACTTGTCAGAATAGGGCATATTTTAAACGTGTGATATCTCAAAGCTGGATAACATTCTATTCTCTCTCATGATAAAAAAAGAAATTAATAAAATGAAGCATTAGAACTTTAACGCATCTGGATACAGTGCAATTGTGAATCGTCACATAAGCTGATATGAGGCGAGCTATACAACTCTGGAAATAAAAGGTGTGTAGAACACTATATATATTGTCCAGAAACGTCACGGTAAACAACACCGATATGTTGAAAACACTGTCTAAACATATACGAAAGGCTGGTATTGCATAAAGGCATAGTTGAAATCAGTGAAGTTTGCGAAAACTACGTTTAACAACTAAAAAAAAAAAAAAAGATGGAAAAAACTTGGGTGCCTCAAGTTTTTAATCACACCCACCTACGTAATGTAGACGTATTCGTAGGTCTCTAAAACGTTCATATTACTATGGTGGACAATTAATAAAGTCTGTAGTATATCATGAAACGTACGATGATAATGGTAGCGAACCCCATCAGGGTTATTGTAAGTTGTAACATGGAAATGTCTGCATGTATGTGACCGTTCAACATAAGAATATATGTCGAGTGTTACGACTATCAAGTAACGCTCAGTCATCCCGACTACTAATTAGGTTGCGAGATAAGAACTTAAAAGCTTGACGAGAACAGGATTGCAGAGAAGACAAAAAAAGAAGAAGAAGAAAAAAAAAGTCATGGTTGTTTGGTCATACGCACTAGTGAATTCTGAGTCATAACGTAAACAAGTCCGAGCCGTAGTGCGTTTCTAAGGGACGGTATCTATCCAGCTCATTTTAACCTTAGTAACAATAATTATCCATCTATCTAACTAATTAACTGTAAATCGACCTACCTGTGTTTTTGTACAGCTTTGTTTACCCACCTAGCCATGTGGCTACTTGACTTCGTGTGTGAATGGCTGGGTATATTTGATAGCATCTGCTGGTGAGAAAGTATTACACTGAACGTTAGCATGACTCATTCGGGGGCCGTCACAAATATCTGACTGTTCATGTTTGTATCAAAGCTTCGAGCAGCTGCTATACAAACAACGCATTGTTTGTTTAGAACTATTTAACAGCTAGGCCTATACAGAGGTGTAAGAATACAACAAAAACCTTAACTTCATTAACGTAAATTGGTGTGAAAATAGACGCTACTGTATTTCGCGTAGCCCGAATCCGATTCATTTCCTGAACTTTCTCGTTATGTAAATACCTTTAATGATTTTATTTATTATAGTTATAGAGTCATCTAACCTTACTAACGTTTGTACTTTACCCTCTACCGAGAAAAGATAAAGAAACAATAGCTTTAACGTAATACTTTATCCAAATGATTATTATATAAAAAAAACAACACTTCCTTTCCATATACGGTGTACAATAAAGTGCCTCATAAAATATTCATAACATGACTGGACACACTGTTTGTTTGTAATTACGCACAAAGCTACACAATGGGCTATATGTTCTCTGCCCACCACAGGTATCGAAACCCGGATTCTGGCGTTGTGAGTCCGCAGACATACCGCTTTACCACTGGGTTGGGGGGTGGGCTGGCCACACCGTGACAGTCCTAACAAATATGAAGAAGAAAAGTATGGTTGAGTACACATGTAGTAATAAAAACAAAGAAAAATACGTTTAGACAATAATAAAAATAAGACGCCAACGAAAAAGTGTCCTTTAAAGTTGATTTCTTACTGTTACGATTATAAAACGAGATAATTTATGTTGCTGCTTTGATATTAATAAAGAATAATATTAAATAACCAAGAAAATAAGGACTTTGAAGACAAAATAGCCATTGCTTTTAAAAAGAAAAAAAACTTATTACTTTATTATTTCTGAGCGTCAAAAAGGGAAAAACAACTAAACCCTACATTGACAGGCGTATCTAGGAGCAAACATTTGGGGGAGGGGGCAAGATGAGTAACCGCAATGCTCTCAAGTTAAAATTTAATACCTACAGTATGTTACTTTTAGGGGGAGTCTGGGGGCATGCCCAATAGAAAATTTAGAACCATTGGTTCTGCACAAGTTTAAACATAGAAAAACCTTCGGGGGAGGCAAAGCCCCTCATATCCGCCTTCATCTATTAATAGATGAAGAACAGGATTTGATTTGTACTTTGCTTCTTTGAAGATAGGTTGGTAGTAACTTTTTCAATTATGCGATACATATATTAAAAATTTTAGCTATATAGGTGAACAAGTCAAAAACTTTTATGCCCAATTTTTTACGGCATGGAAAAGGTCAACCAACAGCTACCATTACAGTTTTCTTGTTTGTCTGTTGCTTTGCTAACCACAAAGCTACACAATGGGCTATCTGTTCTGTGCCCATCATGGATACCGAAACCAGGTTTTGTTTTACCGTTACAAGCCTTCAAGACTTGCGCCAGGGGGGGGGCACCTGTTAGTAGCGTTTAAAATCAGTGGTTCTTAACCTTTTTTGCTCCATGCCCCACTTCGACACCTCAAAAAAATTTGATGCCCCTTAATATAAAAACAAATTTGGTGTTGAAAAAGGTATAATAATATAATGTAAAATTTTTTCTTATTGTAGCATTTTCAAATTGCCCCCCCCCCCGTTGGGCGTGCGCCCCACGTTCAGAATCACTGGATTAAATAGTCACCAGTACCTCTTCGTCACCTAGTAGATTTAATTTTTTTAAACCTGTCTTGTTTTTAATGTATTATAATCCACTGTAGAAGCAACACAGACCCTGAACTCATACACATAGATGTGGCACAACTGGCACGTTATTGCTCGTAAAACTGAATTGTTAAGTCATCTTCGACACGTCAGTTATTTCAACGGAAACAGCTTGTTAAAGTTGAAATATTTATCAGAAAGCCTTGAAATTGTGTTTCAGTCTTGAACCCGATATAAAAGAAAGTATTTTCGTAAGATAGTTGCTCGTTTGTTCCTGTAAATCAACAGTAACATGTGGCGAAATATAGCTGCCACACCTAAATACAGCCACCAGTGACTATTTGTCATTTCATACAAAAACATCGATAGCATCTTAAAATTGGAGATGGAACTAAAGAAAAAAAAAGACGCTGCCATTCTTCTGTTGTTGTTTAACTACGCATGTTATTAAAAGGAGAATAAACGTGTTATTTTCATGTACACGTGTTTGCAGGAATCAGCTATTTCTAATAAACATCGACCTGCAAATTAACCGTTTTCAAGATGCAATATAGAAATTATAATAATTCATAATTCTTCGCTCAACCACTTGTACTTTATATAACATGTTTAGAAGCATTTGAAAATCTAATGCCGACGACTTGTATAACACCATACAGAGTTGTTGAAATCTGCGTTTACGTATTTTACACACTTCAAACACACCATGAAATTGCATAGTTTTCTTGCAAGGCATTACTCATAACAAGAACTTTTTTTTTTAGCGTGCTTTCCAAAGTGTAAAAGTCCACCGGAAACCATTAGTTGCTCTAATTTACATCGGTGAGTCAGAAAGTTGTTTTGTTTTCTGCGTGAAGTTCTAGGCCAAGAAAATTCGACAGTATTATTCGCTTAGCATCAACAAGAATGGTTATGTATAGAATGCCTCATATCATCAAAGAAGCGAAAATTAATGATTAATTTTCGAGTTTTGTGATTCACATTTTTAGTTCCGAGCGTTTTTTTATAGCAGAGACCATCCAAAAATTCGGAAAAATATATTTGTGTATATTGGCGATGAATAAATATTTAATTTATTTATTTCTTGAGCTTGTAAAATTATTCTAACTTCTAATTAGGATAAGCAAAAATTAAGTTGCCTGAAACGGTAAAAATTTGTTACAATAGCGAAAGAAAAGGTGACGTAAAGCTTTAGAAATTATGTTAAGGAAGCATAATGGCCAAGGTTCTGCTTTTAATTTCTAATAAATTTAACACCGGATATCAGTAGTTCTCCCATTTTACGTAGCTTTTAAAGCAAAAAAACCTCAACTCTCTCGCTCTTGGATGCCTCAGGCATCGGATACCAAACAAAAAATAAAAATGGGTGGATAATTTGGAAGTTGATGTTCGCGAATACCATCTGTCTTCATTTAGATGACATCATGCATTCTGTGTCTGTATGTACAGACGTCAAAATAAAATCAGTTCAAAGCATATTAATAGTTACGTTGTAACGCTGTAAAACGAAATTTCAAACATTTTGAAAAACAAAAAAAATTACGGATACCAGTTTTTTTATTATTATTATTTTGAGATAAAACGTATTTTGTAATACACTGCACAACACAAGAAATCGTAAAAGTAGATTTCGAATAACAGTAAGATAATTAGAAAACTTAAAATATTCATTGTTTTACCTGCATCTTTACAAAGCGAGTCAAAACGAAACCAAAACCTTAATATAACTGAACAAACAAACTGTTGAAACAAAACGTCTGAGTTCATATTACCTGCAAGATAAAAGCTCTTCGTTAATTTTCCTATTTTCAGTAAATATGTAGTCATCTTTCATAGTACATACATTCATCTTCCAAAAGTCCAAACCATCAACCAAATAAAGCCGCATATCTCGAAATACGGTATATTGTATTACAAATCAGTGTAATATCAAGTATCTTACTGTAATTGTTCTGTTAACGACAACATCCGTTTTTCTGCTCCAAACCAATGAGCACATGTGCTTTAGGTATCAATTACATGAAAACAGACGTGTTTTATAGCACGCTTTCAGCGCTTAACCGAGCTCATCAGCACCTTTCGGTTTTGGCTGTTGACACAGCTGTTTCGAGAAGTCTAATAACATGGTTAACAAACGTCCGATATTCTTAAAAACACTTTCAAATGTAATTTCGAAAAAAATATATAAAAGAGTTTCTGTTATAGATTAGTAACCAGTCGTGATGTGAGCAACAATTAATAACTATAAAATCAGAATGCGAACAATGCTTGATCACTAATCGAATTGTGACAAGAAACTGATCAATACTTGAAGTGGGATCAACAACTTACTATTAGAGTTTGACTAAAAAAAAGTGCAACAAGTGACCAATAGTTACCTACAATTGAAGTGTGTTTATATATAAGTGTGTTTGTGTGTGTGGATTTCTTAATTCGAAATACCGGATTTTCCAAACATTTAGTAAACACTTATCAAACATGCCATTTTCTCGTGATACTTAATAATCTGATTCATTACATTCGACTACCAAGTTGTTAATTCACTATACACCAGCGAGATTAATTAAAAGAGCGATTATGAATTATCAAGTAGATGGCACGTGTTTCTCCTCTAAATACACGCACTCACTTCACACTGCATTGTAAACAGAACGAAGTGTTAAAGCAAATTCATCATTACCAATTTCATATTCAAGTCTTCTTAAAATCCTGTTCTCTAATAATTAATAAGCAGGCGGTATTCGCCAGATCTCTATTTCCGGAGATATCAGGAGCTTTAACAGCCAATCCAGTTCCTAAATAAACACGTGTCGTTGTCTGTCCAGTTAAGATAGTTTTCCCAGGTCAATTTCATACGATTTTACCGTCTCTCTCGGTGGTATTGTCTAAAAAGATGCCTCACCCTTTTCATATTTTGTATTTATTAGTGGTTTCCATCTCCACTTTTAATTCAGTATTGTTTGGTCAAAACCAATATCAATTGCCTTTAAGCTAATTCTGATATCCGAACGCTTTAGACTAATTATTATTATTATTTATGTCTAGGTGGATGACAATGCTATTTGCAAGACAGACACGCTGTATCGTAAATCATTGGTCTTTTAAACTGTGGCAATGTGTTATCAGGGAACGCAAAAACTCGACTGGTAAAAAATACTCTAAAAGTATTGTTGATAACAAGTATTCCCTATTCACACGCACCATAACATCAATAAAAAAAACCATTTCTTTGAAAGAGGGTTCGCGCGCATGGGACAAGAATTTCCTAAGTGGGTCGCAGAATAAAAAAAAAAGGTTCCTTGCAGTATATGAAGATTAACTTCCTGCCTCTCATACTTTTGGAGACCTAGGAGGACATTAACCAATCACATAAAACATAAAAAAAGAGAACCAATCACATAAAACATAAAAAAAGGGAACTACATATGAATAACAAGTTTTGAAACTCTTCTGTTTACCAGAAGAAATTTGAAAAATTACAAGTTATCACCAGGGGCGTCGAGAGCCAGCCCAGGCCCCGGGGTCAGTAATATCATCGGCCTCCCACTTTCATTCTGTTTATTAACTTTTGACACTTTTTCATAAAAGAAATTTAGGTGACAAATGTCCTCACGAATCCATGAGAAAGCAGTAGCCATTTTAGCTCATTAAGTAGTATGCATTTCTAGTGAGCTTTGGAATATCCCACTGCCGGGCCCCCTCAACAGACCCCCCCCCCTCTCTTCAGCCCTGGTTATTACTTACTAGCACCACCAATATAAAAGTAAAATACAAATTAAAAGGCCGGACACTTAATAAAGTAGCATGCTTATAAACCTCTCGCATCAGGTAGAAATTACGTTTACCAAAAGATGGTTATACAATTGAAGTGTTTAAGTTAACAAAACTACGTGGTTAAATGTTCGAACAGAAATTCCAAAAATGTTTTTCTGTGGCCATTAAAAAGAAATATATAATTATATGGTTGGTTGATGTTCATATGAGGGAAATTGAAAGTTAAACTACATATTGGTTTCTAGATAAAGCTAGTGAACATTACGATTATACAAAACGGGTTAAAATAATAAAATAAATAAATAAAGTAATTAGCTGCAATCAATTTTCGATATAACCTTAGTGAGATTGCCCAAATTTGTAAGTATTCACCAAATGAAAACTGGAGAGTGATTTGGTAACTGTTCATATGGAAATGGAAGACTGGTACCGTTAACGTTTAGTAACTAAAAAGTAAAACCTGACCAGTTATTAAATGTAAAAGGTGAACATTTTTGTCATTAAACTAGAGAAATATTTCTCACTTTTTTCTGCTAAAAATATAAATGATTTAGAAACCGATTACCATGCATACACTGCAAATTGTATTGTTTACTATTTGCCCCCAGTGGCACAGCGGTATGTCTGCGGACTTACAATGCTAGAAACCGGGGTTCGATACCCGTGGTGGGCAGAGCACAGATAGCCCATTGTGTAGCTTTGTGCTTAACTTCAAACAAACAAACAATTGTTTACTATTTATTACTTTAATACGACCATGATTTGATCTTTTCTACCAGTGGGAAAACAAACTGTTTACAAACTGATATAAAATAAGTCTGTTCGGTGTTCATTAGAATAAAATTGATAATGAAATTTACAATGAATCTATATACACATAATAATACTGTCTGTTGTGTGTCCATGTGACTACTTTGAAGGGTGTGGATGTCTCTTCACCAAATTTGGCATGAAGGGTTGTTGGGTCCATGCGAAGATAATACCTACAAACTTGCAGTTTCACACTTTGTGTTTTGCAGTTTTTTTGGGAGTTTTTACGTTCTGTACAATTACATATAAGGGAAGCAGCTTTTCATGTCTTAAGATAACCTTTCATTACTCATGAATTTACACAACTTCCGTCCAGGGGACGGGTACCCCACGTAGCACAACAATAAAAAAAACTGTATGATCCGATTATTGTTTACCATGAAATAAAAAAGATGATTTACGTAATATTTTCATTACTCATGAATTTACACAACTTCCGTCCAGGGGACGGGTACCCCACGTACTACAACAATTAAAAAACTGAATGATCCGGTTATTGATTACCATGAAATAAAAAAGATGATATACGTAATATTTGCAACAAGAAAACTAAGAATAGTTCGGACAATGTTTACCTAAGGGAATTAAGAATGAGTTGATAAGTTTTATCAGAATGAAATTCAGAATATTTGGTGAAGTTTATGAAATATATATATATATATAATAACAATAAATAGTTATTTGATGATCAGTTTTACTACAAGAAATCTGAGAATACTCTAAACGACGTATAACAGTTAACACTAAAAATTTGAATGCTTAGGCGATTGCTCACCAAAAACACACCGAGAACGATTTGAACTAGAAAACTGAAAATGATTTGGATGATGTTCACGAGAGGAAAACTGACAGTGAACTGTACAACGTTCATAACAAGAAAATTTAGGATTATTTAATAAGTCCTTACCAGAAAACTACTTTGGAATGACCTGCGCAGAGTTTACCAGTAGAAATGAAGGAAGACTTATTGTTTACCAGAAAAGAAAAATAGGATCCAAGAATTAATTGGTCATTGTTTACTAGAAGAATTACGAAAATATGTTTTTTTATTAAAGGCTGGCAGTTAGAATCTATTAAGCCTTTTTTTTTTTTTTTTTGCTTACTGATTGAAACCAATTAGTAAAATGATAGTTTGGTTCTTGTACCGAGAACTTATTTTTAAGAAAAGATTGGCAATCACGAAGTTTAATATAGGCGGGGTAAAATTAATCTTTTGTTAACCAGACAAAACAGCTTGTATTTGTCACTGTTATGTGTACCACTTCCGCATAAGAAGTTAGAAGGATTTGGTCACCGTTTTTCACACGTTATCATTATTTACAAAACAGAAATATAGATTGATTTAATTACGGAAAATTAAATCACATTCACTGTCTACCATATTACGATAACTCGGCATTTCTAACATCACTGGGGTTGTTGGAATGTTCTTAACGAATGAGAATCAAATACATGTTAAAAGAAGTTATGCTTAACGTTCAACTACCGAAAGTGAATACGTAAACTTGGTAGTAAAATTCGGCGTTCTTGACAAATACCTTTTAAGTCTTAGCGTTCTAAATACACTAGGGATGAAATAAAGTAATCCGTATTTAACTAAATTTACATAGTTAGAAGTTTCCGGTGTATTGCTTATAAGACTTTTAGGTTCTAACTAAATTGCACTTGTGTTATTTTTCAAAGTAATTAACATTTTCACAATTACATACTAAATATCGTTAGTTCATAAATGCATTCAAGAACTATAGAATATGAGTTAGGAAAAATTGAAGTTGATCTATAATAGCCTTAGTTTCATAGCTGACAACAAATAACAGTAATAAGAGCTATATTTAAAAAAAGGACTTTCCCACCTTTAGAAACTTTCTCTAATATTCGTTCTTTGTGATCATCAGTATAGGGTTCACTGACAACAATCAGTAAATGGCCACCAAAGTGCGAGTTATCTCCCGAATTCGTGTCCATGTTCAACGCAGTACAAACCCTAGACTAACCCAACTGCCGAATGAGACATGCGTGAGTATAAAAGGTAGAACTGCTGCAGTGGTCCGTCACGTGACCACAAGTTTTGTCGTCATAGTTCGTTCCTCTGCTGATTTGGTTGCCATAGGAACCGTCATTTTCTAGCCTCAGCCAGGTGAATCGTACTCATCCAGCCGGTTAGTGCTACTGCGACCAAAACTCAACACCCGTTCCATGATTCACATTGTAATGCCACAGCATCTTTTGTCTCGTTGAAATACCAACGTACTAAGCATGTATAAAATATGTTTGATTCGCTAGTGGTTATTTACGTCTGAGCACGTAAAGAAGGAAGAACAAAAACAGGAACAGCCCAGGTACTTGGATCTGTTAAGGTGAATAATTCGTTTTAAATATCTTGTTGACTTTTATTATTCTTGTTTAATAAAATTATTTCATACTAATACTGCGTAGGTTCATCATTCTAGTCGTATTGGCTCAGTTTCGGTCTCAAGTCTAAGTCTCAAATGTACCATTACGTGACTTGCCCACGTGCCATGTGGAGCATGGTATCTTTTTCCAAGCACACTCCTTCAGGGATTCGTCCGGCCATCGACTCAAAAATAAGCTGACCGTGTCCTTAGACGTGACTGTGATAATCTAAAAACTGTTCATCCAAGTGTAGATGTGAGAATTCCGGCTTTTTAAAATCTTTATAAAAATAATATAACTCCTTTTGCACTCCAACTCTTTGTCATTCCGCACAGGGGCTGATCCAGGGTGGCAATCCACCCCTTTTCTTGATTAAGTACAAAGAAAGAGCAACAAAAGGTAATGATAACTAAAAATAGAGGATATGACTCAGACTCCATCAAGTGACCTCCCCTAAATATAATCACGAATCAGCCCCTGTCATATTTTAGCATAAATGAAATTGGAGAACGCCCCTCAAAGGCTTAATCGATCGCAAAAGAGTTATTTAATCGAATTGTAATTGAAGTAAACAAATTACTTTTGCACAAAAACTGAAACTCAGTTTATTAAGAAAGAAGGCGAACGAGGATCGTTGGGAAATGGTTATGTTTACAAGTTTGGTACAAAAAATATATATCTATTGAAAATCAGTTAAGATCAAATGCACTTCTCCAATTTCCGTTTTTTAGATCTTAGAGCTCAAATATTAGAGATTTAAACCAACATAATTAGTTTACTAAGTTCATCGTGAATGGGCAAATTAATAATATATATTAAAAAAAAATTCTGAATGTCTGGTTCTTTGCACTTTAGTTTATGGCAAACCAAGCATAAAATAATTTGAATCATGTTCATCTTCATACATGAAACTTTTAACATGGATTATGTTTTAGTGCGGAGGGGTAAAGTTAGTAATGTTGTGAAAATACGTAGTATAAATATCAAGAAAGCAAACTGTTGGTTTTGGTAAAAGAAAATATGTTCGTAAGTTGTATACAAAAAAATGATCTGCTAACGTGCCACTAGAGGGAGAAACATAACAACACTTGTATTATTCGCGCAGTTTTTGAAATACGCTGTTCGTTTTAGTTAGGGAAACATGGTCGATAATTCTTTTTTTTTTTTTTACGTTGATGTGTGCTTGAACTATGAGAAGCCGTAAACCAAAACTTACATCAATTCAAATGAATGATTAGCAAAGAGTGCATACCTTTATGAGTACTTATGATTTTTATTAGTTCATTTATAAGTTAAATACATCTACAATTAAGTAGTGCACAAGAAGAATGCCTTTTCTTTGATTTTATTTTACGATGTACCATTTTTTGATACAAAAATACATTCGACCAGGGCCCCAGCAAGGGCCAAGTGGTTAGGGTGCTTGACTCGCAATCTGAGGGTTGCGGGTTTGAAACTCCGTCCCACCAAACACGCTCGCCCTTTCAGCCGTGTTATAATGTGATGGTTAATCCCACTATTCGTTGGTAGCCCAAGAGTTGGCGGTTGTTGGTGATGACCAGCTGCTTTCCCTCTAGTCTTTCACTGCTAAATTAGAGTCGGCTAGCGCAGATAGCCCTCGTGTAGCTTTGCAAGATATTCAAAACAAAACCAAATCGCTGTTAATGATCGTAATATTGGTACATTTAATTTTTAGTATAAAAGTGACAGCATTATTAACTGGGTAAGAAAACGTCGCAAATTTCATACATATATCATGTTATAAAGGCGGGTACCTCAGGGATCTCAGTTTTAGTCTCATTTTGATTTACATCAACGACATAGATGAAGGAATGGTCAATAAGTTATTTAAATTTCCTGATAAAAGCTGATAAAGTTTTGGGTATTGCTAGCTGTGAGGAGGATGCTACTGCCTTGCAAGAATATTTGGATTATTTGGTGAACTGAGCGAATAAATGACAGATGACTTTTGATTATAATAAATGCAAGGTAATGTATGTAGGATATCACAACTTGAATTATGAGTATACTTTTGATGGTATTAACCTTAACAATGATGTGGAAGAAAAACTCTTCTGGTTGATCAGCCTCTTAAGCTATCCAAGCAATATGCTGTTGTTAGAGGCATGACAGACAGGGTTTTAGGTTGTATCTACAGTAATATTGAATACGAGTCTAAAGAGGTTATAATGTCACTGTGTAGGTCATTGGTTAGGCCACATTTGGAGTATTTTGTTCAGTTTTGGGCTCCTTACCTCAGAAAGAACATTGATTTGTTGGAAAGGGTTAAAAGTAGGGCTACTAGGATGATACCTAAGGTGGAAATGTTATCATATGAGGATAGGTTAAGATCTCTGAACTTGTTTTCTCTTGACAAAAGAAGAGTTAGAAGTGATCTAATTGAGGTATTTAAGATTGTTAAAGGAATTGACAATGTTGATGCATCATATTTTTTCATACTTAATGGTGAGAATGTTAAGACTAGGGAACACAAGTATAAATTTTAGTAGGGAAGAAGTCATCCAAGCTTAGTTCTAAAGTAATTGAATCAGCCTGAGTGCACTTTGACAAAAGGAACAGAGGATATTTTGAAGAAAGAAGACCAAATGATTACTGGAAGAGTAGTATACGGCTGCGGTAACTCGCACTACAATTGTAAGTGAATCACACACATAGAATACTAAAGCGACAGTAATAGAGAAGATAGTTCGGCTTGTCAACTGAAATTCTAAATCAATTGAAAAGGCCTAAGTGGACTTTT